>NC_134544.1:86490425-86790425 GCF_050624435.1 Tenrec ecaudatus | reverse complement strand
TCAGCTCCTGCAACTTATTATCTGACCATATTAAGCAATTTCACTTTGTGAGTCAGTGGACTGTTGTCTGATCTGATGATCTGGTTCATCAGCCTTTGCAAACACATTAATGAGGTGAACCCTTCAGACTGACCCCTGACCTCTATACGGATTTGGGACTCACCAGCTTCCACATCTTGAGGAGGTATTTATTTACTTGATAGCTATTTAGTTTTATGAGATGCTGCAGAGCAAATCATGGAACATCTTGAACCTCTACCTCCTAGGTACTTGTCTACTACTGGTCCTGCAAAATGAACTTTAACATTTATGATTCAAGAACTAAACCAATGGAGATAATGACCAGGGCAGAAGGGACAGAGTGACAGAGCTAGTGGTTATAAGTCCAGAAAAGACTTTTCAGCCAAGATAGTGGGACAGGAAAGCAAGATAAAGAGGAGGATATCCCCCAAGGAGATGAGAGGAGGCTATGCAGATGGAACTATGAATAAGCCTAACTTCAGGGGGCAAAATGTTTGAGAGGGACTGAGAGAAGAGGCCTTCCCTGAAGAAGATCAAATTAGCCTACGCGGATTTTAAACATGAATCCCAATGTACAGCCTATTGATTCTGATACAAAATTATATGCTGGTACTTAATAAAACTTATACCTGTGACTCTGGACTGTAAGTTGTACATGACCACGGCAAAGAAATTAATGAGCTGAATAGGAGAGGCCTGTGGGAATAATAACTGGTGCCATGACTGAAAAGTATTGGAGAGTACAGGTATGCTTAAGCTCTACCTCATATGAATCAGACCTGATGTTGACGGTTGAATCTGTTTCCTGCATCTATAGTTAGAGGAGGTGAGAAGCTGTCAACCATTTTTAAACCACTATTGGCTGAGGTTAAAAATTTGCGTTTTAAATTTTATATGCACTAATGAAAATGCTGCTGTTTGGGAGATTATGTAACACATCACCTTCAGAAAGAAGCATTAAAGAAATTTAATCAAACAAAAATCCCATGGAATACTGAACTCTTCTTATGAAATGATCTTATTTCCCCGTAAAAACTAGGCATAACATATAATTTGAATGATTGTCATGGGTTGGCCACAAAATAATGAATTAAGAATTGGATGATAATGTCATCCAAAGAATCCTCAAGGACGCAATGTAAAAAGTTTAGTTTTAATCCTATGATCAGTATATTACGAATCTTCTCCAGCCCAATGTGGAAATTAGTGTCAAAGTGTATCTCTAACTTCTACTATTTCAAATTTCCACATTTCCAATGCACTGCATCAGTATTATGCAGGCTTATACAATTCCAGTAGGAAATACAGAAGAGGATAAAACACATCAGAATCACCTGAGCATTGGTCATTTTTTTGGTCCTTAGGACATTGCCAACAACTGGGGTACTCTATGTTTGTCTTATCTGGATCAGCTCTAATGATGTTCACAAATTTCAATCTCTTATGAGGATATCCCAGAAATAATAATACCCAAACCAGGCACTTCTTCTTCCTTCCTGTATGCCGCTGCTGGTGATGCACAATCTGTAGGCTGATGGGAGAATACATTGTGAGTAACACACAACCTGTAGGTCTAGATGCGGTTACAGTTCTGTTCCTCTTCTTACACAAAGTCCCCAATACTGTTAATGGTGCCCTTATTGAGTGATGGAAAACATGCTTTTAACACGAGCAATAAAATCTAAAACTCTTAATTTTCAGACACGTGAGTAAAAGATGGCTTTCAAATAAATAGATTAGACACTCAAATATACATTGCACAACGTCAAATAAGCTATCAAAAAGAAGAAACAAAAAAGCCAGATCCCTACCTCACCGCATACAGAACTATCAATTCCATACGGTGTGATTCTCAAGAATAATGATAAATCAGTGAACCTTGAAGATGGTTATGTTAATTAAGACAGCTGGAAACATTATAAATGGGCTATATGAAAAGCTATTGTAAACTGAAGATTACTTTCTAGATGGAACTATAAATCATAAAATCACTTCAGAAACACTGTAAAACTCACTATCAAGTATAGTTAGATGCGTAAGCTGCTGATAGGACACAGGAGAACTTCCCTACAGAGTTTCGAAGACTGTAAAGCCATGACAACCAGTTAATTGGTTTGTACCTCTGACCTGGAGATTAGCAGTCCAACTCTAAACACATGTCAAAACCAGGGCTCCATATAAACACATATATCATCTATCAGACTGAAATTTATATGGAGATTTTGGAAAGAAGTAAGAAGTATACATCACCCATAGTGAGTGCACTTTTGAATCCAAAGATAAATAATGTTTTAAATGTAGTATTATTTGTTGTAACCTAATGCAGTTTGATAGTTGACCTAGGCAGGCCCATGGTGAGGAATTGGCTGGAAAGGAGTGCAGGCAATCTATTTCTAAGGCATTCTCCCTGAGGGGAAAAAGATCTCCATCTTTGGTTAATTATCAGAAAGGATTCAATGGAGACCTAATCAAAGTGGGGTTGCAGCAAACAGACACTGAGTTATCACTGTAATCAGCAACCCAAACCTAAAACCCAACTCACTGCCATCGAGTGGATTCCAATTACAGCAACCTTTTAGGAGAAGGTGGAACTGCCTGCCCCTTGTGGGTTTCTGAGACTGTAACTCTTTATAAGAGTAGATACCCTGTCTTTCTCCCCAGGTGTTACTTGTAATTCTGAACTGCTTACCTTGTAGGTAGCAGCCCTATCTGTATCCACTAAGCAGCCACCAGGCCTTTTGCAAATTGATTACTTATCCAGTGAATTCTATCATTCAGGGAGATGCGAAAAGATCTAGGACCCTGATGGGCAGGACAGCCTGGGCCCTTGTACACTGGCACTCTCCTGGGGTCAGATCCCAGGAAGCATGGATCCCTCTCCAGCTCTGACCCCCTAGAGCCCCAGGGTTGCTAACCTTGTTTGGAGTCAGGTGAATGGACTTGGTTCACAACCCAGTCAGAAGTTGAAATCTTTTCTTGTGATGCTTCAATGTACAAGACAATAGTAACAGATTTCTAACTCCCTAGACTGGACTGTATTTCTCTGTGGCAAATCTTTTTTGAAAAGCAGACAATGTTGAGAAAGGCATGACAGGTTCTTGGCCTGTACTTCTCGTGCTAAATAGTGACCACCCCCAACCCCTAGGATCAAAATCATGTTCTAAACTGAGGGAGTCTGGATTAAAAACAAAACCCACTCTACATTTACAGAGCAATTTTACTAATTTCTCAAATATCATGATCAACTTTAGATCCACATTTATATATTCAATATTTATTTTCAGCATAAAGTGGAAGTTTTAAAGGCCTCAAAACTCGCAAACTCTATAAAAGGTAAACATATTTTCACCAGGATTCTAACTGGAAAAAAAGGTTTATTTTACGAAGAACGTTCTTTTTCAGCCTGCATTGCACCTCAGACCATAACCCTTGACTTATTTGGCTACTGTGATCATGTTGAATAATGCTCATAAATGCCATTCAGACAATGCTGAGCTTTTCATCAAGTTTAACCTGCTCCAATCCCCTTGCCTCCTGGGTACTCTTCAGAATATCTATTGTATGTGAAGAAATGCCTATGGTTGGGTAGCCCATTTATGCACAGTAGATTGTGGTAACTAGAGAAACTTGCTGTAGAGGTGGACAATGAGACAGAGGGACACCAATTGGACAAGACAGAGATATCCTAACCAAGAAAACCAGCCAGGGGAATCCTTATCTGCTCCTCTCTTAAGTTCTTGGGTTTATGGTTGTCCAATTTTAAAGCCTTTGTGAAAACTGAAGCCTACACTAAAGGAATGGCAAGGGATAGGTAGATTGGTGATGCCATGAGCCAAAGTGATGGCAGAAGCTTAAAAATACAAGATGTATCCAGGAAAGAGATGACTTATCAACATGTTTGTGCCTAGATTCTGGACTCCAATCATTCTAGGTAATGCTGACAGATAGCAAACAACACAAACTGTAGGAGAGGGGTTATTGGTTTTGGTTTAAGGATAGCCAATCCATAGTCTTGGTCTACTAGGGAGAAGGGGAAAAACTAGTGCCAAGGCTTGATCATGTAAAACATGCTCCACCAGGAACATAGTTTGGCAAGAAAACAAAATGAATGTGCTGGGAAGAGGCTATGCTGTGATTAAATAGGGAGGCAGTAGCCTGAGTGGCTAGTTGGACATTATTGGCACTGCCCTTTTGCAACCCCCGGGGTGTCTCTGAAGGGAGAGATGTGTGAGGTTGCAGTTATAGGATAAAGGGTGTAGACTAGTGTTCCTCTGAAACTAATCAGCAAGTCAGGCCACTAGAGAAAAACACAATTTGTTTAATGCCCAGTCATCAAGCATACCTTAAATATAAGGCTCACCATACCACCAAGTCTTAAGAACAGGTTTCAACTCAGGGGTGTTATTTTGGTCGGTTACAGAGAACAGTTGACTTCCAGACCCCTCCGTGAGCAACAATCTTAATCTAAGCTTGACTAAGTTCTAACTCCTTCCAGAAAACTGTTAGTCTATGCAAAACATACAAACAACAGAATGGTGATAGTCATTCTGTCACCAGTCAAGAGATCAATAGATACATTGTATTGGATGAATAAACCTTATTTGGCTTTATAGAGTGTTGAAGAGCAGGGATCTTACTTTAAGGAGTAGGTTCACCTCACCCAAACCACTGTATTGTCAAAGGCCTCATATATGGAAGTTGATCACTGAATAAGGAAGACTGAAGAAGAATAGGTTTGACTGAATTATAGTGATGGCCAAGAATACTGAAATAACATTGTTCTCCAAAAGCACAAACAAGTCTGTCTTCGAATAAATGAGCTCAGAATGCTAGTTAGAGGTAAAGAGAGTGAGAGCCCATATTACATACTTTGGACAGTGTTGTCAGAAGGGAGCAGTCCCTGGAGAAGGAGAGTATGTCCGGTAAAGTAGAGGGGCAGTGAAAAATAGGAACCCCTCAACTAAATGGGTTGACACAGTGACGGCAACAATGGGTTCATCCTAAATTGAGAGTCTGTTAAAGGAGAACGCAGTGTTTCCTTCTGTTGTGTACTGGGTCCCTGCTATGTGGAATCAACTCAATGACACCTAACATTGACAACCTCAGAGACCACTAATCAATACACAAGACAGGCACAAAATACTAGTGTGATAGTTATATTTACAAAAGTTATTTCCATGATAACAGATGCCACACCTTTCATGTGAAGTTTGCCGCAACATAAACTCTCTTATTAAAAAGAAAGAATGGGTTTCCTTCGCTATAAAAAAATAGAACAAGGTGATGATAAAATCATTGAGGAATTCCTGTCCCTTATTGATTTACACCATTCTCCTGGAGGTGGGCTGAAAGAAATTCTCTAAGATCCACCCAGCATGTCTTATGGCAGAGTATTTCCCATCTTGGGCCCAAGTGTGAGGGTAGCACACAGTCTCTCAGGTGTGAGTGACTATTTGTCCATCAAGAGTACTGTAAATCATTTATACCTCTACGCACGTGGTTCTCAACACGTTGGTCACAACCCCTTTGGGGGTTGAACGACCCTTTCACAGGGGACGCCTAAGACCATCGGAAAACACATATTTCTGATGGTCGTAGGAACAGAGACCTTATCCATCTCCAGGCAGGTCTGCCAACATGCAGGTACACCCACATGAATCCCTGACGTGAAGACTGTTACCCATGCTACAACAGGCTTCAAGACAAATTTTCATTTATTTATAATTAGAAATATTTCACAATATATAATTACATGTTGTTTTTGTGATTAATCACTAGGCTTTATTTATGCTCAATTTGTAACAATAGAAATACATTCTGCATATGAGATATTTACATTAGGATTCATAACAGTAGAAAAATTATTGTCATGAAGTAGCAACAAAAATAATTTTATGGTTGGGGGGGTCACCACAACATAAGGAACTGTATTAAAGGGTCACAGCATTAGGAATTTTGAGAAACACTGTTCTACACTGAGGGGTCAGCTGCAAGACGTGAGGATTCCTCCAGAACAAGTGATCTATGAGTTGAGTGGGTTTCAAGATTCTCAGAGGGTCCAGAATCAACTGAATCACAATTAAATTCCATGAGAAACTTCAAGGCTAAATCTAAAATAGATTAAAGACCAGAGGATTCACACAGTATGGATAAACTCTTTTTTTCCTTAAGTTCAAGTTATTGGGTGAAAACATAACAATAGTTGTAAGAGTACACTTACTAACATTTTCTATGAGACCAGGAATAAACTGTTAACAAGGTCAGATAATGATACTTCAAGAAAACTGTAGACCAATATTTGTAATGGATCCACATGAAGAAGTGCTTGAAAATATTGGGAACTGAGTCAGAAAACACACTGAAATAATTATATACCATGATTAATTGGAATCTTCCCCAGAGTTTATTTAACATAAGAAAATAAGCTCTGTAATATAGCAATTAATGCAAAAAAGGATTAACTATCTAAATAGACACATTAAAAGTACTAAAAAAAAATCAGAGGTTTTCATGTTAAAAAAAAACACCTCTGCAAATCTAACAAGAAAAAATATAGTTCAATATGTGAATATGATAAGACACATTCTTATTTTAAAAAAATGAAAATGTCATACTTAGAGGAAAGAGAAAAACATCACCTCATCTCAGAAAAGGACAAACATAAATGTGCACTTTCACTACTGATATTAAAAATTGACTGTATGTTCTAACTAGAGCAATCAAAATGTGATTTATTAAGGAAGAAAAGAGGCTTCCAAAATGAAATTGCCTCTAATCATAAATTAATGTTCATATCCATAAAATATTCAAAATATGCCATAAATAGCTAATAAATATAAAAACGTTGTAGGCTACATTTCAACACACCAAAATAACTTTTGAAACTTAACCCAATAACTATTAATTTTTAATCAACAACTCCCAAACCATTAACCCTTATACCTTAAGACGCTAAGCATCCTTACAGCACACTGATAATATCCTAAAACACCGAACCCCTAACCACCTGAAAAGCTCTTTACATCCACAATGTCTATTTGCATCCTGAGCATTCCCTGATATCCACAGCCAAGTGGGAAAAAAATTGGATTTCCTTAAGAAATGCTAACACCATACACCAGGGGTCCTCAAACTAGGCCCGCGGGCCACATATGGCCTGCCGAGGATATTTAACAGGCCCGCCAGTTGTTTTTGCTGCCGCTGCCTGTCCTGCTTAGCAGCTGACCCGTCCAGTGTGCATATGAATTTGTTCATAGTTAAAAAAAAAACAACAAACCTATAGTCTGGACCTCCAACGGCCTGAGGGACAGTGAACGGTCCCCCTGCATAAAAAGTTTGAAGACCCCTGCCATACACGCTCAAACTAACCTAATTCAATTATCCCAATTGCTTGAATCAGGAACACAATTTTGAATATATTCTATAACTTTAATGTTAACTTTATGACACAATGTCTCAATATCAGAAACCACCTTCCAAAACTATACTGTTTAAACCCTAACTCAATATCTTTATACCATAACACATAAGCCCCTAAGCAACTCCAAACATAAGCTGTAGACACAACACATTCTAAACATAAAGCCCTTTAATCCGTCCACCAACATCTGACTCTCCACTCATGACACTTAAATTCTAGTTCTATCCTTTGACTGTTGTTCTTGAACCGGGCACATTAATCCCATGACCTAGATTCCAATCATAAGTACAGACTCTGACTCTAGCACTCTACAACCCTACACTGAACCCAAATCTAACCCATCAAGAAACCCACATTGCTAATTATGTATGTGGAACTGTCTGCTCTCTCAGACTTTACCTAAATGTAAGGAACTAAGGTAGGTAGACAGGCAAAACCAGGAATCACAGCAAATTTTCAGTAAACTTTTAAGGCATTTGCATCTGATTCATGGAAGGTGGCAAAATAAAGTGGTTCATACATGTTTGTATATGAATATTCTATATACATGAAATTAAAAGCTCATTAGCAATAAGTACACATGGGAATCCCCACACTGGAAAAATAAATGGATCATGAAGAAACACTAGTAAAAAAGTAAAACAAAAGGGGCAATAGTTAGAAGAAATGCAAATGAGGACTTTCAGGTTTATGACCAATATGTGAAGAGCCCAACGTCACCATTCCAATCCCCAAGAAAAAAAGGTGACCAGATTGAACTCAGAATACTGAGGTCACAGGGCATGGTTTTGTTCTGTTGTGCATTAAAAAAAAAAAACTCTCATTGAGTCAATTCTGACTTATAAAGTCTCTACAGGGCAGAGTACAAAAAAACCTGTGTGTTTCTGAAACTGCAACTCTTTAAGGGACTAGAAAACGTCACCAGTTAATGGTTTTGAATTGCTGAATGTGTGGTTAGCAATCCATCACAAAACCCGCTACATCCCCATGGGTTCATTGTGTTCTTATAAACTGGAGAAAACTAGATGGCAGCTAACCACAAGGAAGGTATTCTTTTCAATGTCTCTAATTAATTGATCTAGTTAGGACCCAGACCAAACATCGGTCCTCAAAAGAGGGGGTAGGTACACATAGGTAGGTACGCTCTCAGTTGATCGCTACTGTGAAATCATTCTATGTCCCTGCCTATGGGACCATTTTGTTTAGTGGTGGCTTTCACCCTATGCCCTCAATAGTCTAATTAATTGAATTCATTGAAAACTGTGATTTGAAGGATGTGATGGGATTAACTAAGAGACAGACCAAAAGTATTTGTTCCAGGAGAAAATACCTTCGGAAGTTATCCATTAAAAATCTTACGGAGTATAGATTTACTCTGAAACCACAATGGTCACCATACAGAATCAAATGGTGGGCCAAATGATCGCTAATTATTGAATTATTATCTAATTTAAATACAAGGAGCTCATAGGTAGCGAATCTTTCATGCCATCAATGCACAAGTGGGTTTCAAAAAGATCATGGAAAAATGGAATAAATATAGTGAAATTTATCCATGATCCTTTTGAATCCTCTGCATGTCTGTCCCTAATAAATAATGCTAAAGAGTGTAGTATTATTGTTAAACAGAATAATGTAATAAATCTTTTATAATTCCTCAATTATACATCTTAAAAATCTTTAAGAAACCTGTTCATTTTCCATAAAAACTCAGAAAGAATACTAAGAAATTTACATAGAGTATCTTTCTTGAAGATCTATTAAAATTGGTATTAATTCTATTCTCTAGCTATGGTAAAGAGACCAGTTAGGTTACAGTATATCTGTACAATTCACAAAGAAACTTGTGAGAGCTGAAAATTAACAAAATGGCTTAATTTTTCTGAGTCCTGCAAATTTTGCATATTCCAAAAGGTGGTTTCTCATGTTATAGTTAAAAATCCAACCTCATTATATAGTTTTGAGTTTTCCTTCTTTGAAAGAATGCCAGGTCCCATAGGTTCTGGCATGTGTGCACGTGCACGAATGTGTGCCTGGCTTAGTTTTTGATGTCCTTGAACATTATAATGGTTACCATGGATATGTGTTCATGGAGAGATTCAAAGTTTCTGTCTACTCAGAGTCTCCGGGAAGAAAGCCTGGCTGATGCATTTTGAGAAACCAGCCACTGAAACCCCTCTGCAACATCCCGGAGCTCTGACACACATGGAGTCTGAAGGAGTTGGTGTGGGTTTGATGGCATCTATTTGGCCGGGTTAATTTCTAGGGGTGTGGGAGAATCCTGGCTTCATTTGCTACCCTCAAGGCTGTCAGTTAAACTCCACCAGCAGATCTTTAAAGGAAAAACGAGGCTGGTGGTTCCTGTACAGATTTTGAATATCAGAAACCTACATAGGAACACTATAAGTGAGAATTGACGTTGTGGCAGTGAGTTTACTTTTTGGGGTTAAGGACAATGAAGGTTTGTAGGTGGCACAAACAGCTTGAGCTAGACTGTTCCACTGAGGGTTGATGGGTTAAATTCATCCAGCATTGCTGTGGAAGAGAGGACTGGAGATCTGTTTCCCCAAATGATACTCCAGAAACGCTATGGTATTGTTCTACTACATAACACATGAGGTTGCTCTGAGATGGAATTAACATGACATGACACCTAACCAAAGGTAAAACAAACATGATGAAAGCATATTCATATCTATGGACACACATTGGTTTTATGTTGAAAACATGACTAAATCAGAAACACAAAAACAATTTTCATTAAGAATCACCATGCCCATAGTGAAAAACATGTAAGCCTACTGAGAATTTGGCATATCTAAATTACTTAGTGAACTAGTCCTACTGCTACAGTAAATGTATGGCAGCACCACGAAATGTAAGCAGTTGTATCCCATGATGTGGCAATCTGGTCACATATTAATTGTAGCCCAGAAACCACAAGGAAGAATTTAAGGTCCTATGGCATCACAGAGTGCACCTGAGAACTATAAAGCAGTGAAGAAAGCAAGCCTTTTATCAAGAATACTTGGATAAAAGTTTAGAAAAATTAAGTATGCCCATGCAGTGGGAGATAGAAAATGGTAACTTTATTTTAAATAAGATGATATCTCACTCTATATAAGAATTATATATCTGAATGTTACCTTGTATTAGGAATAATTGTGACCCACTTTTTAAAAATGAGGAGCTAACCTTAGTAGGACACAGTTCTTACACAGTCAAATCAAACAAATTGAAGAAGAAACAGCTAACAAATGAAATCATCAAAAGGATTACATGAATTTGCATAATTAGAATTGGGTTCTATGAAACATTGTATCCACTAGGATAACTGATAAATGAGCACTTTAAATACTGTCACGGTGAAAATAACTCAAAACAACCAAAAAACTGCTTACCTTGAAGTCATGTGTCACTGAAAGATAATATTAATGCACAAAACCAAAAATCACTGCCATCGAGTCAATTCTGACTGATAGTGACGTTATAGGGCAGGATAGAACTGCTTCCTAGATTTTCAAAACTGAACCTCTTTAGTTGGAGAAACGTTATTCTTTCTCCAGCTTGATACACGAAGGAACCTGAAAACAAATAAAATATTTGCTGGATTCTGCAAATCAAAAGGATGATAAAGGAAACCAAAATTCCCTATTAATAAAATGAGTGGACATTAAATCTGGGCCAGCAATGCTCTATGAGTCACGAGGGAAGATAAGGGGGTGGTGGCATGGGTAGAAGAGCGCAGTGATAAAGAGATGAGCCATTAACACAACCAATGTCTGAGCTGAGGTGCTCTTCACACTCCAAGTGGAAAGGTACAGCATCAGCAGAGATAAAACCCAGGAGCTGTAGTAGAGATTTAAGTCAGCACCCCAAGTTAGTAAAGGGCTGTGGAAGGCAGTGCATGCCTAAAGTCCATTTGAAGGGTATCCCCAGGGATTAAATCCTCCACCAAACTATTGCTGATAATTAATAAGTGTTCTCCTTAAATTCTATTTGAGATTGGAGTACCTTTTGCAGTCCGAAACAGAGCACAAGCTAGTTTCCGATGGGCAGACATGACTAAGGAAGCACATGCAGTCAAGATCTGTTTTGGAGTAAAAAGGAGACCCCATTTTAAACATAGTTCAAAAAGAATATTAGTTAAACCATAAGAGAGAAAGACAAAGTAAAGACACAAATCATCTATCTGGATGAGGGAAGCCACCAACAGGAGGTGGAAATGGCTTCCCAGGTTCACATTTGAAATGTGAATTAAAGGGTGTGTAGGGGTGGGGCAGGGCATATGAAACTGCCACGAAAGCATGATTGGTGGTCAATGAATACATCACAATGACAGACTCTTCTATCCTTAGATAGCAGGCTTACAAGATGGGTCCAGGGCCTCCTGACCAATGCAGTAAGGGCAAGGCTGATAGGACATGGCTCCTGTCTAGGAGACCCCTATACCGTTTGGTGACCTCCATCAAGGACACACATGCAGGCAAACATCCAAGAGACACTGCCCCTCCCTGGGCTGCCTGGAGAGGTGAAGGTAATCCACTCTCCCAAGCCCTCTGCCTGAGGGCCAGATTACCTACAGCCTTGCTTCCTGGGCAGAACGAACTCAATGGAGGTTTACTCTATGCGAGGACTTAAAGTGTGCGGGGTTTGGGGCTGTGACTGCTATGGCACCCTTTTGCAAAGCAAGGTGCTGGGAAGTTAAACTCTAATACAGACCGCAGTCATCATGGGGTGGCCTGATGACTGCAAGGCTGGCCGCTCCTTTCGGTAAAGGCCACTTGCTCTCATGCCTGACACCTGACATGGAGGGAACGACACCAGACAAGAACCTACCCCCAATCGGGCCTTTCTGGCTTGAGGGGTGAGGGTGCATGAGGGGTTCTGGGCAGGATAAAGGAGACAGAGTATTCCCATGCGTGAATGCTCAGAGAACTGTACCCAGCTCAGAAAGGATTTAAATGGAAACGCCCCAGGGGATCATGGCATCCTGGAACAGGGGCGGACAGGGTGCGGGAATTGTAATGTCCTCAGGAACCAAGACACAGCTGGGGATGTCACCCTGCAGGGGTCTCCACTCATGGAATCCACATGGAAACATAGAGACTCACCTACACTTGTGGGAAACTCACTCTGAACCTTCTCAGTCAGAGGAAGTAGGTTCAATAGGAAATTGCATCACCTAGGTAGGGGTTGGGATGGAGTCTGTCCTAAGGGGTGTGACTTGGAGGAGATAGGGAGGGAGGGGCCGAGACGTGAGCTTCAGTTCCTGGAGTGGCAACTGATTCATTCTTAGTTGCATAGTCTGGAAGCCCTGCTGAAACCTGTTCATTTTGGGTGACCCTGCCTGCATTTGAAACACAACAACACACAAGCCATGACTGAAAGGTAAGCTGACAGAAAGTGGTGGGTGGAGAGCAGGCATCTCAACTGGGAATATCCCTAGGAGACACTCTCATTGTATGGATTACAGAGACATACCTGACAGCACCTGATGCCATCTGCTCCACTTGACCGTGCCTCTCCTGGCACCATATGACTTTCTCATGAACTCCTCCAATCACGCAAGTCAAAGAGGCCTAAGCCTAGTAGACTCAAGAGCCACAACAGAAAGACCCTATACAAAACTTGATCCTCAGACACTGATTTCAGGCTCTGCTCCCTATGCTAGACCACCCAGACTCCAGCCTCCTTTTCCCAGGTGCATGCTCAGGTTAGCATCTAGATTAGAGATTCCTGAAAATGCCACAGTTGTCTTCTGCTCCTCCTTGTCCCCTCCCCCTCGGTCTCCATCTCCTCATTGCTAAAGACATATACCCCCCCCATCTGTGGGTTCTGTATTACTCTTTTGATGAAACCTTTCTGTGTGCGTAAGTGTCTTACTTCCAGCAAGTTCCAGTCATCTCATTGTCCTTCACCAACAGTGTTTCCTTTAATACATTTGTTGTGTTGAGGTCTCTCCCTTCCGTTTCCATATTATTGAGTGTTTTTATCAGGAATGGGTGTTGGATATTGTCATATATCTTTTCTGAATCTATTAACATGATCAGAGGGCTCTTATTCTTTTTCCTGTTTATGTAGTCGGTTACATTAATATTTTTCTAATGTTGAAACATCCCAGCATCCCTGGTAATAATCCTACTCATTAAAGGTGAAATATGAACTCAAGGTGCTCTCTAACTCAATCCATCCCATTTCCACAAATCTGTACATAAACTGTTAGGGTTTATGATGTAATCATTCTCCTCAAATAATTAGAGTCATGTAATCATCAAATTTGTTACTGTGTTGTTAAAACACCAATATAATATATCCCATTGTAGAGTGTGTTTTTAAATGCTTTTACCTTACATTCTCTGCAGTTGTAAAATTGTGTATTAAAATAAAAAAATAAAGTTCTCATGCAGATCTACAGTTGTTCAATATTGTCCATAACTCATGATTAATCTTGCAGTTATATATTTTAAAACCATGATTATATGGTTTCAACAACTGTTCTGAATTATTATTACATTCATGCTTATTTTTAAAAGAAATACTCAACATTTTATTACTTATTGTACTTAGAGCCAGTGTATAATGGAAATTGTTATAGTTTGGTGTCATTAAGTGAGTTCTAAATCATAGTGACCCTGTGTACCACAGGAAGAAACACTGGTCTGTCCTATGCCATCTTCTTAATTGTTCGTATATTTGAGCCCGTTGTTCCAGCCTTTGTCAATCTAAAAAGTTTTCTTCTTGTTTGCTGCCCCTCTACTTTACCAAGCACCAGTTTCAATGTGATGTTACTATTGTATTTACCTCCAGTTTTCAAATACACAAACACACTAAGGTTTTACGTATATGAATAAGAACATATACTTAAAATAACAATAAAGTCAGACCTGTCATATGAATTCTAGACTCATAGAACCATAGAGAGCAGAGTAAAAGCTCCTTAGGCTTTTGTTTTTTTCCATTTTATAGAACATACTGTTTCATCTTTACCATAGCAGGTAGTGTTCTTATAAACAAGAGTCCAAAACTAGACCGATGATGTAGTGTTTTTTTTTCTCAGTCTCAGACATGCATAAGCACCACATGGAAGTTAAAGTGTACTTCAATATCTTAAGAGATGAAAAAAATATTCAGTTTGTACAACAGAAAAGGGGGTAAAGGGAGACTTTGGACAGGGAAAGATATGACAAAATAATAATTTATAAATTATTGAAGGCTCATGAGGCAAGGGGGAGCGTAGAGGCAGGGGAAAAAAAAGAAGACCTGATGCAAAGGGCTTAAGTGGAGAGCAAATGCTTTGAAAATGATGAGGGCAAAGAATGTACAGATGTGCTTTACACAATTGATGTATGGATTGTGATAAGAGTTGTTGAGTCCCTAATAATATTTTTAAAAAGAAAAAAAGAAAATATTCAGTTTGTTTTGTGTAACATTAAAATGTGTTGCGGTGGTAGAAGTATATTGCTTATTCTTTTATGTGGCCCTGAGCACACCTTTTACCATGTGGATATTCAGTGTCCCATAGGGAAGTTGGTGCCTTTAGCTCAGTCAGTGATGTCTGTGAGGTATGTGACTTTGATCATACATCTGATAATAATCTATCCGTTTGTCAGGATAAGAATCTGAGTGTTTGCGGTTTTTTGCCCACTAAGACCTCCATATTTTATTATTTCCAATTCACCGCAATCCCTTCCTGTATGGTCAGTGTAATGAAGAACAAACTTTCAAATAATGTTGGTGGGAATGATGACATATTAATCTCTGCCATATCAAGTAAGATTCTTATTTTCCTGAATGTCTATGCAGCTTAATGAAACCTTAACTCCTGCCTGCTTTTTCACTTATGTGTTACCGGATCACACCCATGACTACTCTCCTCCCATTCCTGGTCACGCTGAGACGGGCCGGAAGTGGCGGTGTCCTAACCGGAAGTGAGGTTCCTACCATGGGTCCTACTTGCTGTGCCTGGGGCGTGGAGCCAGAGAAGCGCCTGCAGCCTAAGCACTGTGTAGTGGGCACGCCCAGGTGAGGGGTCGCGCGGTGACCAGTTTGGGGTGACCCTGGTGCACACAGCAGCCTGGCTGGGTGCAAGCGCCCTGCTTCCCCCTCCCCCGCTCCGTCAGCGCCCCTCGCGTGGTGAGATGTGGGAGGGTGTCCCAGGGGCTACTTCCATCCCCCAGTTTTGGGATTGGTTGGGGTTCCTGGGGAGAATTCCTGTTGGAGAAAGGAGGATCCCAGACTGGGGCTTTAGGCGTCGGGGTTCCCGATTCATTGCGGGAACTTTGCGTGTCTCCCCCCTCCATTGTTTCCTTTCACACAGCGGTGGCTCCTCCCTGAAACTCCTAGAACGTCTTCCGCTCACAGGTGAGCCCCGGGTCTGTGGCTTCTCTCACCACGAAGTGACTGCTGTTCAGGAAGCGAGTGGCTGCAGCTGGAGCACAAAACGTTATGGCTTCCTCCGGAGGTTTGCCCAGTCTGGTCCCCTGGGCGGTTCCGTCTCCGGGAACGGGGAAGGGGAGGGGGAGGGGAGCACCAGGTAGTCCGGAAACGCCCTGGCTCATTCTTGACAGCCTGGAGGGCGGCAGTGGGGAGCGTGCTCAGTCATGAGGGTGTTGAAGTGATAATCCAGCGCACCAACCGCGCATTGAGGTATGATTGGCATTCCCAGGTTGCTGGGGTTAAGTCCAGGACTGGGACCTCAAGGGAGGTGACCCAGGTTGGTGGCTACCAGTCAACGGTATGGCAGGTGGTAAGTAAAAGGAGAAAGAGACAGGCCCAGCTGTACAAAGATGGGGTCCAGTGAGCAGGAACTCAGCCAAAAAGAGGGCCAGTCTTTCTTTGGGAATGCATATAAGTCTCCAAAGAAGGGCAAGACCCCTCAAGTACGGAAGATCCCCCATTCCCACATACACTCTTCAAAAATTTTGCCTGTTATTTCTTTAATTTTTACAAAACCCTGTTTGTTTTTAACAGTAGAAAGAAGCTGGAGGAAAGCTTCTTAGTGGAGGACAGACAGCTGGAGGGGAGGTTTCTTTAACAGGGACAGGAGAAACTTGCCATCAGTAATTAATTGCTTTTCATGCAGAGAAAGTAGCCAGTAGAAGACATCCAGGCAATTGAACTGGATCCATTATTTCTGCAAATGTGCTAGTGTGGGGGAGTGTGGGAGCTGCTCCTGGTTATTGCCCAAAGGGATATTTCTGTTGCCTCTGAAGAAGTAGCTTGGCCAATGTTTAGATTTATGCCGACTCCATTTTAACTGTGTATTCCCACCTGGAGTCATTTTATCCCTGTTCTAATGAAAATTCCCTGAGTGTGTTGCTTGGTTTGTAGGGTACTTTTGGTTTGGTTTTAGTTTTCAATAAGCACTTTTAGGAAAATTTCTAGCTTTACCGAAGCCATGAGCCAGATCCGGGAGTTGAAGGAGGCTATAGAGTTGCTCAAGGAGACCATCCAGGTGGGGTGTGCCTCTGCCAGTGAGGGACTGAGGGGCTGGCCTGGTGCTCCACACTACTCCTTGAACACATACATGCTGGCATGACAAGAGGCAGCGCTCCCATGAAAACTCACTGGCAGCGATTCTGACCCAGTGACCCTATGGACAGGGTAGAACTTCCCGTGGGGGTTTCCCAGACTGTAACTCTTCACAGGAGTAGGAAGCCTCATCTTTTTCCAGCCAGTGGTTTCCAGCTGATGGCTTTGTGGTTAGAAGTCCAGCATGTAACCCATCAGACACCGGGACACCTGGTCTCTACTGTAGTCTTAATTCTCCACCCAATCTAGCTGTTCTAGGAAAACTCATCCCCATGCCACATGGGACTTCCTACAGTCCCCTGGCCAGGGGGAAGTTCTGTTCAAGTCCCTGCCTGAGTTTGGAGGGTGATTCATTTGCAGAGAACAGCTCTTGTTCATTCTGTGAAGGTTCACACTGTACTTTCTAGATCCCAGCTCCTGTGTAGAGACAAAAGCCCTCCAGCATGTCTGTGTAGGCTGATAGGCACCTACCTTCAGAATTGAGATCAAATTCTAGTGCTTCTATTCATTAGCTGATTTCCTTGGGAAAGTCTTTGAGCCTCTAGTGGTTCGTCTCTGAAGTGGGCCAGATATTTGTGGGTTAAGCGACTCAGTGCAGGTCTGGCATGCCGTCAGTGGCTGCTGATGTGATCTGTGCCTCAGAGAGACATGCACACACATCCTAATGATGCTGGACCAATTGGAAAGGAGGCCACGGGACACTTACAGCTGAGGATGAAAGTCCAGGAACATTGCTGGGGCCTGTCCTCCCTTTCAAATGCCTCAGGGGCACAGGCATTTGAAAGGACACGAAGAAAGAGCTGGACACAGGCCAGCCAGGTCCTGGTGCTAACCGGCCTTCCAGAACTCATCCTAGTTCTTGATCAGCACAGGGAACCTTTGGCGGGAGTTGAGCAGAGCAGTGACATGGCCATGGCAGCATGAGGTATATCACTGGGGCTTCAGTGTGGAGCCTGGTGCAGGGACTTGGAGAAAGGGTGCAGGTGTGGCTGCAGGAAGAGTGGGTCAGAGGTTGGGATATTTCAGAAAGGAGGTGTGGCTGTGACATAGGGATTGTGGTGGGGGCTGACGGGAAATATCGGAGCTATTGTGCGTTGGGGCAGATGATAGAGGGGGGTGGCTGGCAGGATTTGGTAGCATACAGGGTCAAGAAATAAAGCTGATCCTCAGCTTTGTGATGTAGGCAAAGTTTGGGGGCCTCCTGGATGAGGATCAGGAGGCAGGATGTGGCCATCTTATGCAGGCATTTGCATTCCTTACCTGAGTCAGGACCCCAGGAATAACTTGCTACGTTGACTGGCAGTTACTGAACTGGCTGGGTCTTTTCCCTCTGTTTTGCAGCAAGGGCCAACCTGATAAGCTCTCCCGAGATGTCCAAGCAGCCAGACTACAACCCGGGGAAAATTGAGAACAAAGCAGAACCCGCTGTAGACCTGCTTCTCAATTACCTGCAAGGTGAGGCTGGTTGCAAGGGGGTGTGGGGTGTCGGGGCTGGGGAGTGGGCGAGGGTTCTGCTGGCTCCTGAACAACTACAGGTGTTGACAGCTGTGCCTTGAGTGAGTATGGGACCTGGGGGACACCACTCACCCCAGTGGACCATGTCATTCCAGCTTTCAAGAAGGCCCTGGACCTGGTCATGCAGGTGCAAAAGCAGACCAACAAAGGAACCAGAAGCAAGAAAAAGCCCCAGTGATGACTCTATCAAATCTGCAAAGAATGGAAGTTTCCCACAAAATTTTTGAAGCCCCCTTGTACCTATCTCACAACTTTTGCCTCTTCAGTATTTACAGGTTTAAGCCTTATTGACAGCTACTATAAAAATCTGTTTGCAAGCTAACATTCCATGATCCTTGTAGTTTTTCCATCACCTCTACCCTCCACCCCCCACTTTCTGCTTACTGACCCTGTTCACTACCAGTAAACTTTGCTATCTCACTCGGGGGAAGTTCTGTTCCAGCCCCTGCCTGAGTGTGGAGGGGGATTCCTGTCCAGAGACCTGCTCTTGTTCATTCCGTGAAGATTCACACTGTACTTTCTAGATCCCAGCTCCTGTGTAGAGGCAAAAGCCCTCCAGCATGTCTGTGTAGGCTGATAGGCCCTACCGTCCGAATTGAGATCAAATTCTAGTGCTTCTATTCATTAGCTGATTTCCTTGGGAAAGTCTTTGAGCCTCATTGAGCCCCTAGTGATTCGTCTCTAAAGTGGGCCAGATGTTTGTGGATTAAGTGACTCAGTGCAGGTTTGGCAGGCAGTCAGTGGCTGCTGATGTGATCCGTGCTGCAGAGACATGCACACACATCCTAATGATGCTAGACTGAGTGGAAGTGAGGACATGGGACACTTACAGCTGAGGGTGAAGGTCAAGGAAAATTGTGGGGGCCTGTCCTCCCTTTCAAATGCCTCAGGGACACAGGCATTTGAAAGGACAAGAAGAAGGAGCTGGGCACAGGTCAGCCAGGTCCTGGTGCTAACCGGCCTCCCAGAACTCATATCCGGCTTCCTGATGAGGGCAGGGAACCTTGGGAGGGAGTTGAGTGGAGCAGTGACATGGACAGGGCAATATTAGGTATATCACTGGGGCTTCAGTGTGGAGCCTGGTGCAGGTACTTGGAGAAAGGATATAGGTGTGGATGCAGGGAGAGCAGTGGGGATGTTGTGGGGATAGTTCAAGAATGTGGCTGTGCATAGGGATTGTAGTGGAGGCTGATGGGTGATATCAGAGACATTTTGGGTTGGGGCAGATGGGGGTGGAGGTGGCTGGCAGGACTTGGTAGCATATAAGGTGAAAAAATGATGAAATTTTAATACTGTGTCTTCCTGAGGTACCCTTTGAAATTATCTGTTCAACTCTATAACTCCATCATTTCTTCCATTTGCAATGAGCAATTTCAATGTCTCTTCTGATATCCACTTTGATTTTTTTCTTGCTTTTCTGTCTTTAATGACCTTTTGCTTCCTTCACATATGATGTTCTTTATATCTCCCCTCCCCTCCCCCAGGTCATTAGTGTTCATTTCATTAAGTCTCTTCTTTAAACGTTACCTAAATTCAGATTGGATAGCCTCAAAATATTATTTTAGCTCTTGTAGACTTGTTTTAATATTTTTCAGTTTCAATTTACAGAAATTTCAGAGTAAATCTATAGTAGAGTTATGTAGTTTATGTTTAGCATACTTTTATCTTTAGAGTAGTGACTAACTTCTTGACTAATTTTTAATTTGTGGAGTTTTAGTTGCTGACATAACATTTATATAGTCTGAATATTAGATTATTAGCTATCTCATGAATAGTTACAGATGTAGGTTGCCTTTTTCAAATTCTTGATTGTGTCCAATTATAAGGGACTTTAATTTTGATGAAGTTCAACTTATGTTGAACTTGGGCTGCTTATGTTTAAGATGTCATAATTGCTTAAAATGCAAGATATCTTAAGAACCCATTCCCTTATCCAGGGTCACAGACATTTATGTATATGTTTTCTATTAAGGGTTTTAGGATTTGGCTCTTACATTTAGGTCTTAAGATCTATTTTGAGTTAGTGTTTGCATATGGTGCAAGGTGGGAGTCAAAACCCATTCTTTTTTCCTGTAATCTAGTTGTTTCGACAGCATTTGCTGAAATCACAAGAACTTCTCTGTGCACTCTTTTTGAATCATTTAGCTATGTATGTATGAGGTTGAATTTTTAGACTCTCAATTATATTACATCAGTACGTCTGCCTTTATGTCAGTACTACACAGTATAATTACTATAACTTTTGAGTAAGTTTTCATATCAGGCAATGAGCATTCTCCACCTAGATTTTATTGTTTCTCAAGATTATTTTGGCTATACTAAAACTGTCACATGTCCATAGAAATTTTAGAATCAGCTTGTCATTTTCTGGAAAAGCAAACCTTGAGAGGAATGAGGTTGAATCTGTAGATGAGTTGTAGAATATTGCCTCTGGATAACAATCAGTCTATCAAGCCATGAAAACATCAGCTTTGTACATGGCTCATTATTTGCTCAGGTGTCAGTTGAAATGTTTAGCCTTCTCACATCTTATGCAAAGTTCACTCCTCTGCTCCACTATAGTACATTATTTATAAACTTGACATTTATTAGTCTAAATAGTTTGTCTTGCTCGGTAGAGTTTATGCTTCAAGTAAGTCTTTTATTATAAAGATTCTCTGGGGCCAAACACAATGCCTACTAAAAAGAATTGTTCTTAATTTTTGTTGGCCCCAGTCTGTGCTGAGAGTGGGTGGATGGAGTGTTGTGGAGCAGAAATACCGCAAGAAATGTGCTTGAGGGAAGGGGGTTTTCGGCACCCCCATAGAAGCATGCAATTAATGGATGATGGTTCCGGAGGGGTCCGGTCCCCCAGAGCATCTCTCTGCTGGGAGAGCAACTTTCTGGAGAGGTCTCAGATACACCAGAAAATTTTTCTGGCAGGTCCCGGACTCAGAGAATCGTTCTCTTTTGGTCTGGACCCCAAACAGCATCATTCTGGCAGGGTCATGGATCCCTCAGAGCATCATTCCAGCAGGATCCCAGAACCCCAAAACATCATTCCACCGATGCTTCCAGTGCTTCATCAATTTGTTGAAACTTTTGAAATTGAATTCAGTCAATGCTTGGCAACTGGTTTTGGCGAATTCCGTCAGTGCAGCTTGAATGTCTTCCATTAGTGCTATTGGTGCTTGTTTATATCCTTCCTCTTGAAATGGTGGAATGCCAACTAGTTCTTCTTGGGAGAGTAATGTGTATTCTTTCCATCTTCACTTGATGCTTCCTGGATCGTTCAATATTTTCCCCATAGAATATTTCAATATAGCTCCTTCAAGCTTGGATTTGTTTTCTTCAGTTAATTGAAGATGTAGTGAATATACTCTTTCATTTTGGTTTTCTCACTCTAGGTATCTGCACATTTCATTGTAATACTTCTCCAGATCCTTTCTGAAAGTTTCTGTTCAGCTCTTTGGCTCCATTTCATATGAAGTGCCTTAGCTACTCCATGATTGAAAGCACTTTCCAGAGTCTCTTCTGACATCCAGTTTGATCCTTTCTTTCCTGTCTCTTCAGTGATCTTTTGCTTTCTTCATGTTCTCGGTGATATCCCACGACTCATCAGGTGTCCTGTCCTTGGTGTTTAGTGAGTCAAATCTGCTCCTGACACCTTAATATTCAGGTGAGATAAACTCAAGGTTGTATTTGGCTCCCGGGGGCTTGTTTTAATTTTCTTCAGCTTGAATCTTAACTTAGCTATGAGCAGTTGATGGCATGTTACGCAGTTGACTCCCGGACTGAGTTTAGCTGCTGACATTTAGCTTCTCCATCTTCTCTTCCCGCTGTTGTAGTCAGTTTGATTCCTGTGTATGCCCGCTCCAGGTATTTGCTATGAAGAAGTTGTTAGTCTTGTAAAATTCTATCGTGATCTCCAGATTTATTTATATCACCAAGACCATATTTTCCAATTATTGTTTCTTCCTCTTTGTTTCCAACTTTTGAATTCCAATCACCAATAATTATCCATGAATTCAGATTGTGTTTGATCAATTTCAGACTGAAGATGATGATAAAATTCATCAGTTTCTTCATTAGCTGTAGTGGTTGATGCATCGATTTACATAACTGTATTGACTGGATTTTCTTTTATGCAGAGAGAAGTACAATAGCATTGTACTTCAAGTAGATCTTGAAATGTTCTTTAGGAAGATGAATGTGATTCTTCTTGAATGTGTCATTCCCAGCATAGCAAACTGTTTGACTGTCTGATTCAAAATGGCAGATATCAGTCCGTTTCAGCTCACTAATACCTAGCACATTGATCTTCATGAGTTCCATGTAATATTTTATGAGTTCTGGTTTTTCTGTATTAGTACTTCATAATTCTGAGTTTCAGTGATTAGATCATTGTCGCTGTTTCTTCTCATATTGAGACATCCTCTATCAGCAAATGAAGGTCTCAACGGACTTATTCCATCCACGTCATTATGATCAACTCTGCTTTGAGCTGGCAGCTCTTCCCTGACCATATTTTGAGTGCCTTCTATCCTGAGAAAGAGCCCTGGTGGTGTAGTAGTTATTCATTGGTCTATGAACTACTAATTAGCATTTCAAAACCATCACTGTTTTTTGGGAGAAAGACAGGGCTTTCTACTCCCTTAAAGAGTTACAGTCTGGGAAACACAGGGACATTTCTGTCCTTTCCTGTAGGGTCACTAAGAGTTGACATCGACTCACTGGCAGTGAGTGGAGTTCTGAACGGAGGTCTTATTTCTGGCACTATATATGACAGAGTTCTGTTGCTATTCATGAGGTGGCAGTGACTAATTCTCCACAAGTGGACAGCCTAGTTCTTTTTCATATGAACTGCTTTCAGGAATCACCTAGCTCGCACGTCAGAAGTTTAATTGATTTGGACTGTGGTATGGTCCACTGGGTTTTTTTTTAAAGCTCCGTTATAAGTGATTATGCTCGTTAACCAGGCTTGAGAACCACTCCAAAATGAGTCAGTTCTCCCAACCCCAATATTCACCAAAAGCAAAGAGAACATATCACATGCACCCAAATATTCAAACAGGAGATGGCATTACCTCCCTTAGAAGCCCACTGTGGTGGCTAAATGGTCTCATTTCCAGACTCCCCCCGAACCACCTACATGCAAAAAAGTATTTTATAAGCCCCTTCTTTGCCAAAATGACCTTTGTTGGATCATTTCTCTATATTTGAATCGAGACCAAGATCATTCACCTTCTTATTTGTTAGACATCCAGGAAACACAGGACTTCTGTTACAATTCCTGGAGATAGCTCTCACAGAGGCAAGAATGAAACATTGTGCCTGTGTTCCCATGTTTTAAAGACTGTGTATCAGGACACGATGACACACTTAGAACTGCGATTTCAGAATACAGTACATTATTCCATTAAAAATAAACAACCACAATCATATTGTGTCAGTCTGGGTACATTGGAGAAACAAGTCCACAGAAACATGTATAAGAGAGTTTTATTTAAAAGGTTAATGCACATCAAGAAAACATCCCAACCCAGTACTGCCCAGGCCAACAAGTCCAATATTAGCCCATACATCCGACACCAATCCATAAAGTCCTCCATCTCACAAAACACACGCAATATTGCTGACTGAGGAGGAAAGCAGAATCAGTGAGCTAGTAAGCATCTCAGCACTGGCAGGGGTCTCCACATGGCTTCTCCAGCACCCAGGGCTGCAACAGGGTAGGCCTATGTGGCTTCTCCTCAGGGATGTCTTTCAGGAATGAGCCTTGCCAGTTGAAGAAGGGAACTGGCTAAGGCAACTGCATCCTGGTCCAACCATCAGAAAGCAAGAAACCCGAGAATTAGATTGGTGAGGCTCACGGAGCCATTTATCCCTCCATGCTTCAATTAAGCCCACATGTGTCAGCCAGGTTGGCACAATAAACTTTATCATACCAACTAGAAATTTTTCACCAGTAATTTTTATGTGTCGTAAAACATTGTGGACACCAGCAAGGGATTCTTTTTTATAACTTAACTATCAATAAAATAAGTCAAAACCTGTATGCTTTTCCCAAGACAGGATTTCACAAGAAGAATGAAGCATATGTGGGAACTGGCCACGTGTTAGGAAAGCTTGAAAGGGACAGAATCCTTTAATCATAACAGTAAGGACGCTTAGGTGAACTTGCCCGGACTTCCACAGTCAATAAGTACCAAGCCTGAGATTTCATCCTCATTGTGAGTCCAGATGAACCAATCTTGCCACTAATACCTGCAGGCGTGGGAGTTAAAACCACACCATCATCAACAAGTCAATTCTAACTATTGGGACCCTCTAAGACAGACTTAGAAGTGACCCCTGGTGTTTCTGGAGCCTGCAAGTCAGTGTTCCCCAAAGTGAGTAAAAGCGCTCCCTTGAGGTGGAGGTTGGGATCACTGGAATGATGCAGGGAGGTTGCAACAGCAGATACCTACACTTTATCCCAGGTTATGGGCGATACTACAGAAGTTTTCTATTACCAGAGAAGTGCTGAGTGAGTATTATTTTTCTGTAAAGGGCTAGTTAACCAAATAAGTTTGGGAACCTATGAAATTCTTTTTGTCAAAAGATAGTCTCATTGTTCTCCCACAGAGCAGCTGGTGGCATTGAACTGGTGACCTTGTGTTTATCAGCCCAATACATAATACACTACACCATCCGGGTTCCTTAAGTAGCAGCTAGTTAGCCCAAAGTCAAACAACCAGTTGCCGTCCAGGGGATTCCAAATCTCAGAGACCCACGTGTGACAGAGGAAAGATACTCTTGGGGTTTTCAGTGGTCATATTTTTGAAGTACGATGCCAGGACTTTCTTCAGGGTGTTGTTGCTTGTGAATTTAAACTGTCCATCTCTTGATCAGTCACGGGCATGCACTGCTCCATCCAAGGACTCCAGTTAGGAGAAAAATAAGAACACAACTCAAACAAACTCTCTGCCCTGCACTCAAGGCTGACTCAAAGCAACCCTTTAGGACAGGCTAGAACTTCCCCTGTGGGTTTCTGGGACTGTCTCTATTCACTGGATTAGAAAGCCTCGTCTTTCTCCTGAGGAGAAGCTGATGATTTTGAACTGCTGACCTGTAGTTAGCAGCACAACACATAGCCACTCTGCCACCAAGGCTATTCAGGATGATTATGAGGTAGGCGAGAGCCTGGCAATTTTCAGGGAATATAAGAGATCATTGTGACGAGCTTTGATTCTGAGATGGAGAGGGAAGGCTTTGACATAAAATGGTTTTCTCTTTCGAATGAATGTTCTAGTTATAACATGGGAAGTAAGTCATGGGAAGCCAGAGTATGTGTGGAGGACGCCCTGATGGCACTACATTAAGTAGTTCTCAGCCGCTAACTGAAAGCAGTGCTGTGGAAGAAAGACCTGGCCATTCATTCCTGCAGAGACAATAGCCTGAGAAACCCTGTGGGGCAGCTTTGCCCTACCACACGGCTCTACCGTGAGTTGGAATCTGACTGATGCACTACAACAAGACTATGCATGGAGGAGAGGTAATAGCTTGAGCTTTTACTTTGTGTTTTAACTGTTTTATTGACATAATTCACACATACTCCTTTATTCTACTCATATATTTAGCTTCTTATTTCCCCCAAACCTCCCTGTCATGGTGTGAATAACCAGTATTCCAAATGTATGATGAAGTTTTGAACACAAGGATGTGTCTCATTGTACTCCCGCACAGCTAAAGACATAGAGTTGCCATAATTCTACGTCTCCATTTATTTATGTTTTCTCTGTTTCTTCTACTTATGTCTGTCTGGTGCAGACCTACTACTGCACTGTTCTCAGAGTCCTGGTGATCAGAGTTCTGTGGTAAAAATATTTTTGACCAAGGAAAAACCTGATCCCATTAAATACACCTGTCCCCCTGGGATGTTATTCCCCAAGCCTCACTGGCCTTCCTGAGGGCAGGCAAGCTAGGACACAGCCAGGAAGGTGGTTTCCTGGCTTGTTTACCATCAGCATGGAGGCAGCCACTGGAAAAGCAGAGCGAGGCTCACAGTGTGTGATGTGAGTGGCTAATAGGTCAGTCACAGAGAAAATCATTAAGAGGGATATTTCCACACTCAACGCCCCAAACATGTTACTCCTGTGTAACCCTGTAAATTCCACATGTTGCCTAATGAACCAAGCCAAAGGATATGAGACATGTTTAAATTTACATATACAGCATGCATTGCCCACAATTAAACTGTAGTTTATTTCCTGCGTTCTGTTTGTTTAGTGGTTTACATATATGTTTCTAACTACAGGGTTGAAAGTCCACATCAACCAGTCATTTCTTTGGATAAAGATGAGGCTTCCTGCTCTTTTAAGGATTTACTGGTTGGGAGCCTGGGGGAGTATGTCTGAAACAAACACACAAAAGCGCTCCACAATCTGCCTTATCTATTTAAATTAGGTTATGCAGTCAAGGTGATTTGGGCAGCCTGTCCCCAACTAAAACAGTAACAAAACAGAGAACAAATATTTATTTAATAGTAGAATTCAGAATGACATCTTCCATCAAAATCTCTCTCCCTGAGCAACACGGCCGGGGTGTTTATAGACAGTGCTTAAGGATGATGATGCTCTAGCAAGCCAACTTGAAATGGAGATTTTGTATTCAGGTTTTTCTCCTTGTTCGTAATGGTCTATCCACATCCCAGCTAAAAAAGTTAGCAACTTCTGTCCTTCAAATAGAAGCGGGCTTAAGTTTTTATTTCAAAGGAGGAGTAGCACTGCTGCGTCAACACATCGTGTACTCTTTAACAAATTTTCAAATTTGAAATGAGAAAAGGGAAGTGCATGAAGCCCCAGTGAGGTCCTGTGATGTGTTGCAGCATCAGGAGTACACGCTGCAGACGGCAAATTAAGAAACCTGTACTTTGTATTCTTGCATTAACTTATAATAAACTGCTATTAAATTGAGTTTAACTTAGGGATTGAATTTTGAGGCCTACGTATGTGAAAGACTGAGGTTTACACAAATTGTTGTTAGTTGCTTGTGATAGATAAGGTTTATTGTGCTAACCTGGCTGATAAATACATGGGATTAATTTAAGGGTAGAGAGATAAATGGCTTGGTGAGCCTCGCCTTTCTTATTCTCTGGTCTCTTGTTCTCTGATTGTCTGACCAGTGTTCGACTGCCTTAGCTAGTTCTTTGCCTCAGCTAGCAAAGCTCACTTCCTGGGAGACATCCCTGAGGAGAAGCCACATGGACCTGCCAAGATGCAGACCTGGGTCTAGAGAACAGCGTGGAGACTCCTGCCAGCGCTGAGATGCTTAAACACTCACTGATTTGACTTTCCTCCTGCATTTGGCATTATTGCATGTGTTTTGTGAGTTTGAGGAGGACTTTGTAGATCTGTGTTGGATATATGGGCTAATGTCAGATTTATGGGCTTGGACTGGCCTGGGTTGGGATGGTTTCTTAATGTACACATAACTCTTACATAAAACTCTCTCTTATATACATATGAATTTCTGTGGATTTGTTTCTCTAATCTACCCAGACCAACACAGTGCTCTCCTGTCAGGTCCGAATCCCTGACCTTATGCTCACAGATTGAAACACTGCCAAGTCCTGCATCATCCTGAACATTGTGGCTCAGTCTGAGCCTATTGTAGCCAATGTGTCCATTCATCTTCTTGAGAATTTTACTGTTTGAGTTGCTGTACATTTCCATCCATGTTGTCCTTTCCCAGGGACTCTCTCTCCTGATAACATGTCCAAGATACATGAGACAAAGTCTGTGCCATCCTTGAACCCAAAGAGCATCTGGCTGTACTTTTGTCAAGGCAGATTGGTTTGTTCTTCTGGCAATCCATAGTACTAGCAGCACCCTTTCCTAGTACCTTCATTCAAATGAGCATATTGAGACCACTAAATTCAGTTTGAATCTCACATACTGTCAGCCTCAATTGCTTATTTCTGACCACTTACCTGCAATGTCAAAAAAGGTAATGTAAAGGAACTCTGAAGAGTGTTGGTAAGCCTCTTCTGGATAGGAGAGGAGAGACTTACTCACTTTAGCACTTTCTCAGGAGCTTACGTATCCTGGATTTCCTTTGACAAGTATTGGAGTATTAGGCTAATATTTTGTGACTCACACCTGGAAAACAGAGTGCTGTTATCCGATCTTGTAAGGTTTTAAAATGTCATTGCTGTCCCTATCCTAATCACGGTCCTTCTCTTCCTCCTGAAGTCAGAACTGAGGCTGTGTTTACTCAATCTTTCACCAGCCATGATTTTGTGAGTCTCGCCCCCTCCCCCCACCTTATTTTTCCCCGGTGAAGAGGACAAAAGAGCTCTCTTCAAACAAGGATGGGCGTCTACAAAAGATGCAGGCCAGATTCCAAATTTTTTTAGTTGTATATGATTACTGTTTATTTTGAACTGACTTTTAAAATCAGCAAAGCTCAGGAAATCTTCAGGCATCCTTCTTCCTTCTTCCCAGTGACTCTCACAACAGCTGTGAGGGAGAGCATTCATTCTCACCCCCAATATCTAAAAACAAACAAATAAGACACTTTTAAATTACTCAGTCTTTACAAAGTGACTTTGATATCGCCTTGTCTATTTGAGACAAAAGTAATAAAGATCAAATAAGTGGAATTTTCTTGTATGTTCCAGGATCTTTTTGAATTCATATCTGAAAATGTCCTTCACTGCCGTACTCTGCATCCTTACAATTATTATTGTCCATTCCAGAACTGCTTGGTTCATCAATAAACCCTTTGATTATTAACTCAAATTTCAGTTTGGTCTTTGGAAGGAGGAGCAGAAAAAGGAAATACTATGTACATTTCTTGAGAAATGATGTCTACCAATCACTTCCAAATTCCTTAAAAATAGAGAGCGAGAAAAAACAAACAATTCTTAACAATAGACTCACTGTCTCTGGGAAACGTTAACTTTATGCCTTCAATAACTAATATTTTGTAGCAAGATTCTATTTGTTGTAAGTATAATAAATAGATAGAGTCTGACAACAGAATAAGAACAACCAAGTGGTGTTAACAAACACAGGGACAAGGGAACAACATGGGACCCAAAATGATAGTGAGGGGGGAGTGGCAGGCCTGGTGGGGAATGATCAAGGGTAGGGTTGTGTAGAGAAGAGGTATAGCTGTACCCCAGGTGGGGCGGAGCATGGTAGGACAGGAGGAAAGTCAAGGGAGAATGGAGGAAAGAGCTAGGAGTCAAGGAGCATTTATGGAGGTCTAGACAAAGACATGTACATGCAAATATATGTATGAGGATGGGGAAGTAGATCTATGTGTCTATATTTATAGGTTTAGTATTAAAGTGGCGGAAGGACCGTGGGCCTCTACTCAAGCACTCCCTCAATGCATGAATACTTTCTTTTATTAAATTGGCACTCTACGATGCTCACCCTCCTGACACAACTGCTGAAGCCAAAACGGGTGAACAAGTAAATGTGGTGAAGAAAGCTGATGGTGCCTGGCTATCAAAAGAGAGAGTGTCTGGGGTCTTAAAGGCTTCAAGATAAAAAAGCGGCCATCTAGCTCAGAAGCAACAAAGCCCACATGGAAGAACACCCCAGCCTGTGTGACCACTTGGTCCCGAAGGGATCAGTTATCAGGAATCAAAGAACAAAAAAATCATATCATTGGCTGCACACCTCCACGATATGATAGTCGAAGACATGGGTGCATAGCAAATGTGGCGAAGAAAGCTGATGGTGGCCGGCTGTCGAAAGAGATAGTGTCTGGGGTCTTAAAGGCTTGAAGGTGAACAAGCGTCCATCTAGCTCAGAAGTCATAAAGCCTACATAGAAGAAGCACACCAGCCTGTGCGATCACGAGGTGCCAAAGGGACCAGGTATATGGCATCATGCAGAAAAAAAATTTATGTATATATATATATATGATTTTACATATATACATATATATATCATAGTGAGTGAAGGAGGAAGTGCAGAGTAGAGACCCAAAGCCCATTTGTTGGCCACTGGAGATCCCCTCATAGAGGGGTTTAGGAGAGGAGATGGGTCTGTCAGGGTGCGATGTAGTACCGATGAAGAGCACAGCTTTCCCCCAGATCCTGTATGATTCCTCCCCCCAACTACTATGATCCGAATTCTACCTTGCAGGACTGGATAGGGCAGAGGTTGTATACTGGTGCATATAGGAGCTGGAACCACAGGGAATCCAGGGTGGATGATACCTTCAGGACCAGGGGTGTGAGGGGTGATACTGGGAGAGTAGAGGGTGAGTGGGTTGGAAAGGGTGAACTGATTACAAGGATCCACATGTGACCTCCTCTCTGGGAGATGGACGGCAGAAAAGGTGGGGAACGGGGACTCCGGATAGGGCAAGATATGACAAAATAACAATCTATAAATTATCAAGGGCTCATGAGGAGGGGGGACCGGGGAGGGAGGGGAAAAAAAGGAGGACCTGATGCAAAGAGCTTAAGTGGAGAGCAGATGCTTTGAAAATGATTAAGGCAAAGAATGTACGGATGTGCTTTATACAATTGATGTATGTATATGTATGGATTGTGATAAGAGTTGTATGAGCCCCTAATAAAATATTTTTTTAAAAAAAGAACAACCGTGAACATTGTGCATTCTGTTTGAGCCCATTCCCAACCTGCTTAACTTTGTGTCTCAATGCAGATCCAACAGCTTGTCCAACTTCCCCTTGGATATAAGATGTTGCCACAGGATGTCGGAATACCTCATTTAATGCCTATACTTATTCTGCATTTTCCTTCCTGAGAAGACCCTTCCTCTGTTGAGCCCTTTCCTCAGAAAAATATCCCATTACACCACATGACTATCAGTTTTGACTAACCTGGACAGGCTATCATGTCCACAAAAGACATCCCCAACCTTCCAGTCACAGATCACGTAGAACAGCATTACTTTGTTCAAAGAACCAAAAGTCACCATAGATAAGTCACCAGACCAAATAAGACAACATTTGGAGCCAAGAAGTATAATGAGCCTTATCTTGCTAAGAATTGCAACCCCACACTAATTTGTAATCATGACCATCCCTATGAAATGTGTTAAACATTCTTCATCCTATACTTTGGTACACCAATTTATTGGACTAGTTGTCTACAAGTGTTAACATGGTCCACTATTTTGTTCAGGAGCTTCCCTTGGGGAATCTCCCGGCTCAGTCCTTGTTTGCTCCAAGGAGATCAGTCCCCATTTACTGTCATGCAGCTCCTGTCTTTGTTTCTCTGCAAGAGTCGTGTTGGTAACATGTCACACATTTCTTTTTGCTGAGTGTTTTTCAACATAAAATTATACTCTGTTTTCCAGAGTCACTATGAGTCAGAAGCAGCTCAATGGCAGTGAGTTTCACTTTGGTTTTATCCCAAAGAAGATGACGGGGTCATAATTTATTTTCAGCTTCTGAGAAAACTATGAAGATCTCTATTTTATTCTGCAGGCTTCTAGTATGCAGAGCACCTCACCCATTTCCAGGTGAAATTTCAAATTAGTGAAAATGTTACATCATGGCCAGGGTTCTATAGGATCCACAGACCTTGTCCGTAAGTCATGAAATTCCTGTGGAGAGTCTTCTGGCTAGTGGGAACTTCTCACTAGTCTTGTCAAGATTCCAAAAATAGTTTGACATAATTAGGGTTCCATTACTTGTCATCAGTGATTATTTTTCCTGTTCCCAGTTGCCCAAGGTTTGGGTCCAGGATTGATGAACCCTTCATAGATCCTCTCCCTAAGCTTCACTGTCTCTGAGGACTCCATATTGCCAGAGCTAGAACTGCCAAGACGCTATTGCTTGGTATGCTCCTGTGCCTGGTGACAATTCCCCAATGTGGAGATTAAAATATCTGACCTGGGTCTATGGGAATGGTTGTGACTACAAGTGACTGACACAGAGATCAGTGTCTTTATTTACACTTGTCCTATTCCAGGTGTAGTTTCAGGAGTCGGGTCCAGGATTGGTGAAACCTTCCCAGAAGCTGTCTCTTACCTGCACTGTCTCTCTGGTTTCTCCATCACAAGCAGTAGTTATCTCTGGAGCTGAATCCACCAGAGCTCGAGGAAGGCGTTGCAGTGGACAGGACACATATGGCCTGATGGTGGTACAGATTATAACCCATCCTTCAAAGCCGATTCACCATCACCAGAGACACATAGAAGAATCAGTGCTCCCTGCTGCTTAGCTCCATGACTGCTGAGGACATGGCCATGTATTACTGTGCAAGGATCACAGTGAGGGGAAGTCAGTGTGAGCCCAGACACAAACCTCCCCTGCAGGGAAGACAATGGGCAGCAGAGGATGCGCAGGACCCGCAGAGCACACACTCCCAGCCCTGGGCAGGCACAGATGGATGACAGGGAGTATTTCCTGTCAGCCATGTGTCCTCCACCAGCTCTCAACATCCCCAGGGCCATTTTTTCTTTTTTAATTTTTCACCCTTCCCTCTAAATCAGTGGTTTTCAAACATCCTAATTCTGTGACACTTTAATACAGTTCCTCATGTTGTGATGGCCACCCCACCATAAAATTACCGTATATACTCGAATATAAGCCGACCTGAGTTTAAGCCAAGGCACCTAATTATTACCTGGAAAACCAGAAAAACTGATTGACTCGAATATAAACCTAGGGTGGAAAATGCAGAAGCCATTGGCGAGTTTCAATAATCAAAACAAATGAAAATAAAATTACTAAAAATGGAGACATCAGTGGAGTAATGTATTTAAATATTTATTTTATGTAAAAAACATAAATAAAAGGGCAACAAGTCACTTAACATTAGTAAACCAACACAGTAAGTGGAAAATAGGTTCAGCAAAATTAATAAGGTATGAACAATGATATACCTTAAGAGTACTATTCTCTGAGCTCAATCAGCAACCAAGCTAAAATGTAAAGAGTTAAAATCCTTCAAAACTGGATTCCTCATCATCATCCATATCCCAATGCAGAGCTTCAGCTGGTGTGAGGTCATCATAGACGCTGTACTCACTGAGATTGCCATCATTGCCATCACTGCTGTCATTTTCATACAATGTGCAGTCTTCACTGCCTTCCATAGCATTACTAATACTACATTTCTGGAAGGCACGTTGCACCATGTCTTCTGGAATGTCTTCCCATGCATCTCGAACCCACTTTTCTATTAATGCTATGTCAGGATTCATGAAATTTCCTCCTTTTGTTAGTCAGGCTTGACCAGATGACATCCATTCATGCCTCTGACCTGTGTATAACCCAAACCCCAGACTCTGAGACTCAGAAGAATCCCTTCTCAGTTCCATCGATGAGCAAGGCATTGCAGAGAGAACTGTAGAATCTGCAACAACATTTTTTGGAACTTGAGGTTCCAGTTCTACAGACCCATCTTCTGCCTGGTCTGTCTCTTTGTCGGGTGAGTTGGGTGGCACTTCAGACTCCAGAAGGTACTGGACTTTCCTCTACTGCCTCCTCCATCTGCATTTCAGAATTGAGTTATTACATCGTGGGGCAGGGTCCAGGGAACTACATCAATATCAGTGATGCAACAGGAAAGCCACCTGCTCTTTGATGTGGCACCACACAACCTCACCTGCTCAGAACACCCCTTTGGGCTAAGAACTGTCTCCCTGGTCCTAATTCTCTTGATCACACCAGGGACTGGACTCAGAGGTCAACTCTGCCTCCTCTTCATCTGCAGAAGACCCTGTAGTGAGTCAGTAATGCTGTCGAAACCCTGCCAAGGCCAAAGCAAATCCTGACACCTCCCCAGATTCCACTACCACAAAATCTCTTGACCTGTCCACACCACCCTGAGAAATGTTCATCAGAAATTTTCTTCTTGCTTGGACCCACAATCAATGCTCATGGAATCAGCAGTTGAAAGACCAAAAGATATATTACATTAGACAAATCCTCTGTACAAGATCTCTTCAGAGTATTGAAGTGCAAGGATCTCACTTTAAGGACTTAGGTGTACTTGATTACCCGCACTCCCTCAGAAATAGAAAACATAACTAACTCAGCATTATATTGAAATTCAAGTACAATTGATCGTTCTTCATATATCCCCAGTGAGTGTTATTCATGGTGAACCAAAGACATACCTTCCACAAAGAAGTGATAGGTTTATAGGGAGTTCTTAGGATACTTGAAGCAAAGGAACCCACCTAGCCTCAGGTGCAGTGGATAGGATAATTACTGATTGCTTTTTGAAACTCATGATTAGCCTGTCAGATAGCAAGGGTTGACCTAGAGCAGTGATCCAATTCAATCGCTCCCCCAGGACTCTATAACTGAATCTTGACTTTTCTCAACCTATCTACCAATAACCTTGCACTACAGTTTTATTGAATAGGAAATCATGCTTCCTCAATGCAAATACTATTGTTATTGTCACTTTCATTGATTTGGTTGCAATCTTAGTGTCTCCATGTACGATAGAATGAAATCCTGTCCTGTCCTGTGTCATCCTCACAGTCCTTGCTATACTCGATCTCATTGTTGCAATCACGGTGACAAGCCATCTAACAGTTAGAATCTGTACGCTACACAGCAGCTCGTGTTTTTCTGTGTGCATTCGTCTATTGGTGTTAGAGCCTCCCTGTGGGTTTCTCAAAATAGCCTGTTATGAATGGGTGTCTACTATTTGTCCTCACTGCCTGTTTACTATTTCCCTGTCCCTAGTTGTTCTGCTCCATTCCAGCTGCAGGAAGCCCTCTGAGGAGTGGTGAAACCTCCCAGATCCTCTCCCTAACCTGTGCCGACTTCTCCACACACACCATAATCACTTAGTATTACAGGAGCTGGACCAACCGATACCTTTGGAAGGAGTCAGAGTGACTGTTAACAATAGGCTTGGGTTGTCGGGGAAAAAACTGCACTGGAGTTCTGAAGAACTGACCTTCAATCTCCAGAAGTGAGCCCACAAACTCCTTCTATCTATAGTTCCTTTCTGTGACCACTGAAGACAAGACACTTTTACTGTATGGGACAGTGGAAGTCAGTGGGCCCAGACACAAACTACTATACAGGAATAGGGCAGGGCTGTACCAGAAAGGTGGGTGCACAGGGCACAGGACATGTGACTCCCGCATGGCAGAATTAAGAGAGGAGGCATCAGTTTGTAGTGGCTGGGTTCTAAAAGATAAAATGGGCATGCTTTATGAACAATTTTATGTAAAAAAACCATCAATGTCAAAGCAAGGAGGAAATATCTTGGAAGACAGTGATAAGGATAATAATGTTCACCAACAAGAAACAGATACCAGAGCTATCTGTCATCGTGTTCACATGAGGAGTAACCATCTGTGCATCCACCCTGAGGAGGAAGGATACATTCTGAACTCTCATGCCACAGAGGTTCTCTTTTATGTATGATAGTGTTTATCAATTTAAAATGTCATTAAGTATTGCTAGCTTTTAACTACAGCAGCAGCAGTGCTTCTGTGCCATGTGTATAAGCAGCCTTTATAAAAGCCTCCATTCTCCTGTGAGGGTGCTTCGGTTTCTTGGGTCACAAGGAGAACTCCAACACAGGTAGTCCACTCCTCTGCTTCTGAGTGGAGGGCCACATGCAAATGCAGCTCTCTCCGTGTGCCAGTGAAACCTGTATAGCTTCTTACCTGGGAGCTCTGGGCAGGAAGCCTCACTACAAAGGGCCTCTGCTCTTTCCATTTTCAGCTAACTCAGAGGACACATCATGAATTTTGGACGGGGTTGGGTTTACATTTAGGCCATTCTACATGGTAATAATTGACGACAATCCTGTGTGGTTGTATGTAGAATTGTGGGGTGGGGAGAGGGAAGTGGTCTTATCACAGTGTCTCTGTGTTTACAGGTATCAAGTGTGAGGTGCCGCGGGTGGAATCTGGAGACGGCCTGAAAAAGCCGGGAGGGGAGGGTTCTCTGAGACTCTCCTGTGCAACTTCTGGATTCACCTTCAATGACTATTATATTAATTTGATCCGGCGGTTTCCAGGATAGAGACTGGAGTGGGTTGGTTTTATTAGAAATGCAGCAAAAGGTCAATCAACAGAGTATGCTTCATCCATGAAAGGCAGATTCACCATTTCAAGAGATAATGCCAAAAGCATCACCTATTTGCAAGTAAATGTACTGAAATCTGAGGACACAGACGTGTATTACTGTGTAACACACACACTGAAGTCTATTTAGTGTAAACCAAGACACAAACCTCACTTACAGTGAAGGATGGAGCAACAGGGGGTGCTCATGCCCGACTAAACCATCCCCAGGAGCAGACACGTGTGTGGTGAGGTGTTTCCTGCCAGAGGCTGTGGTTTTCCTCCCACTTGAGCCGGAGAATTATTAAGCTGTACATTCAAGACTGTAAGCAGTGTAGCTTGTGACACTTCATTCTTGTTTCTTTGTGTTTCTTTGTGAAACAGGTTTTGATGTAGGGTAGAAAGGGGGAACTGATTACAAGAATCTGCGTATAGCCTCCTCCCTGGGAGAGGGACAGCAGAGAAGAGGGCGGGGGGAGGTGTCAGACAGTGTAATATATGACAAAATAATAATAATAATAATATATGAATGATGAAGGGTTCATGAGGTAGGGGGGAGTAGGGAGGGAGTGGGGAAATGAACAGCAGATATTAAGGGTTCAAGCAGAAGGCACATGTTTTGAGAATGATGATGGCAACAAATGTACATATGTTCTTGACACAATAGATGGATGTATGGATTGAGATAAGAATTGTAAGAGCCCAAAATAAAATGATTTGAAAAATAAAAGAAAAAAAGAATTTTAAATAAATAAAATGAAAAAGCAATAAAAATCGAACAACCATACTTCAAGACCCAAACCCTGGATTTTGAGAAGGATGTCTATCTTTGAAGAACCATCCCTTGTGGATTATTCTTATGAAATAATCAAATCTCCATAAACTGGATATCTGGATAAGAATTTAATCTCCGATTTATTGTTATCCCCAAGCCCTCACAGGCTGCTGTTTTTAATGAATCTGAATTCCTTCTATGTTCCAGGCAGTGCCATGAAGCCTGGGACCAGTCGTCTGTGTCCTGTGCCTAAGTAAAGGGTCTTTTCCCCACTGTCTTCTCAATCAATATCCATAACCTGGAGCACAGCTATGAAACCCTGATTTCTTCAGTAGGAGATTCTATGGCCAATGCTAGATACTGTGAGGGGTCTCCTGTCATGATTTGAATAACTAATATCCCATTTGTAGAATCCTTGAAAAGGAAGTGCTATCTATTAAATGATGTGCCTCACTGAACCCCAGCACAGCTAAAGACACACAGACTCCAGAATTTATTTTCAACATCTCCATCTATCCATCCATCCTCTGTTTTTTTGTACTTATGTCTGTCTGGACCAGAGCTACAACTTCTCTGTTCCTATAGCACAAGTTTTCAGAGTTTTTGAGGTAAAAGTATTCTTAATAAGTTATCTGCCCAAGGAAACACCTTTCCTGATTTCACTGAATACACCTCTCCCCCCAGGACGTTATGTGGATGTGGACCTCCTGAGGGCAGGCAAGCGAGGATGCAGTCAGGAATGTGGTTTCCTGGCTTGTTCACTATCAGCTTGGAGGCAGTCACTGTAAAAGCAGGGCGAGAATCTCAATGTGTGGGGTGAGTGGCCAATGAGCCAATCACAGAGAAAATTATTTAAAGGATCACTTCCAGACTCACTTCATATAAATGTAGATAACTTCCCAAACACATTAGCCCTGTGTACACCTGTAAATTCCACAGCATGTCCAAGGAACAAAGGCAGAGGACATAAGGGATGTGTAAATTTACACATATAGCACGCACTGCTCATTATTAAACTGTAGTTTACTTCCTAAGTCCTGGCTGTTGAGTGATTTCCATGTATGTTTCTAACCACCAGGTTGGCAGTCCACATCAACTGATTACTTCTTTGGAAAAAGTTGAGGCTTTCTGCTCTTTTAAGAATTTACTGTCTTGGTAACCCACAGGACTATTAAAAATAAAAATAAAAGCACACAAAACTCTTATTTATTTAAATTTATTTATACAATCCAGGTGATTTGGGAACCCTGACCCCAGATAAACCATTCACAAAACAAAGATGGGAGGGAGAACACAAATATTTACTGAATATTAGTAGCCAAGGGGGACATAATTCATCTTGTCCATCAAAATCTGTCTCCCTGGGCAATATGTCAATGGGTGCTTTATACACAGTGTTGGAAGGTGTTGGAGGGTCTTTTGTTTCCAGGGTTTTCACTTTGTAGGGGCATGTCCACATCGCAGATAAAATTGTTAGTACTCTGTACTCAACTAGAAGTGCACTTTATATTTTAATACATTTTTATATCAAAGAAGAAGCACAATAATTTGTCAACACACTATGTACTCTAACAGAATTGTGAATTTGAAGCAACAAAAAGGAAAGTTCATGAAGCTCCAGTGGGTCCTGTGGTGTGTTGCAGCATCAGGAATACACACCGTGGACAGCAAATTAAGCAACATGTAACTTATGTTGCATTAATTTATAATAAAATGGTGAATCTCTAATAAAATGCAAAATCTGTCAGAAAATGTAAAACTGTGAAATCTGTTCCACGTCCATAATCTGATACATTTACTTATGGGTGTGCTTGCCTACTACTTTAAACCACACCCACCATCGTTTCCTCTGGAGCGCACCTTGGGGAATCTTCTGGCTCAGTCCTTGCTTGATGTAAGTAAAGTGGACCCCTTTCACTGTCATGCAGCCCTGTCTTTGTTTCCCAGATAGAGTGGTGTTGGTAACATGCCACACATTTCCTTTTGCCGAGTGTGTTTTTCAACCTAAAACTCTACCTGGTCTTACAGAGTCACTATGAGTTGAAAGAAACTCAGTGGCAGTGAGTGTGGTGTTGGTGTTATCACAAAGAAGAAGATGGGGTCAGACTATCCCATGTCAACTTCTGAGAAGTCTGGAAATGTCTCTACTTTATTTCTGGGGCTTCTAATATGCAGAGCATTTTATACATATCCATGTAAAATCTCAAACCGGGTGAAAAACATTATGTCGTGAACAGGGTTCTCTAGGATCCACAGGCCTTGTCCATAAGTCATGTGTTTCCTGTGAATATTCTTCTGACTAGCAGTTTCTTCTCTCTGGTAGGGTTGAGATTCCAAAAAAGTGGCTTGTCATAATGAGGTGTCCCTTACTTGTCACTAGTGATTATTTTCCCTGTTCCTAGTTGTCCATGATTGGGCCCAGGAGTGATGAATCCCTCACAGGTCCTCTCCCTAAGCTTAGTTAGGTATGATGAGCCCATTTTGCCAGAGCTGGATCTTCCAAGGCCTGCAGAAGATTTTGGAGTAGGTGTTACCATTATTTTTAATAGAAAAAAACAACCACTCATATCTAAGGAGCTGATTCTCAACTCCAGAACAATGTCTACCAAACAGTTCTCCCTGCAGCTGAGCTCAATGACCCTGAGGGGACAGCTGTCCATTACTGTGTGAGAGGAACAGTGAGAGGACTCAGTTCTGTCGCAAACACAATGTCCCTGCCATAATGACATAGTTCTATAGGGATAATGGTGCAGTGGAAAGTATAGAGGCACGACTTTTGAGACCAGTGCAATGTGGAAGGCATGGGAACAAGGACCACCATGTTAGCATCTAGGATTTCTGTTTCCTCCAAGAATTCTTTCTTCCTTAATATTTGTTACAAAACCCCATAGATAGTTCAATATTCTTATGGAAATAGATCTGGTGATATCTAAAACAGATGGAAATCGAGTTACCATACAACCCAGCAATCCCCATACTGGGCATATACCCAGAAGAGGCAAGAAACAAACCAAGGCCAGACATCTGTTCTCCAATGCGCATTACAGCACAGTTCACAATTGCAAGGAGTTGGAAACAACCCAAATTTCCACCAAATGACGAGTGGATTAAAAATCTGTGGTACACAATTCTACCTTGCAAACCTTGTTAGACCAGAGGATGCACAGCAGTACAGATGGGATCAGGAAACACAGGGAATCTAGGACAGATGGACCCCTCAGGATCAACAATGAGAGTGGTGATATCGGGAGGGAAGGGGGCAGGGGATAGAAAGGGGGAATCAATCAAGGGGATCTACATATAACCTCCTCTCTGTGGGATGGGCAAAAGAAAAGTGAGTGAAGGGAGATGCCATGCAGTGTAAGATAAGATAAAATAATAATTTATAAATTATTAAGGTTTATGAGGGAGGGGGGTGCAGGGGATGGAAAAAAGGAAAATGAGGAGCTGGTTCCAGGAACCCAAGCGGAAGGCGAATTTTGAGAATGATGAGGGCAATGAATATATGTGTGTTTTACACAATTGATGTATGTAGGATTGTGATAAGAGTTGTATGAGCCCCAATAAAATGATATTTTAATTTACATATACAGCATGCACTGCCCATAATTGAATTATCATTTATTTCCTGAAAAAAAAAGCTGTGGTACATACATACAATGGAGTAGTATGCATCACTGAAAAGCAGTGATGAATGTATGAAGCATATTGCTGCATGGGAAGAACTGGAGGAAATCATGCTAAGCGAAGTAAGCCAAGCACAAAAGGACAAGTACAACATGAGTCCGCTGAGGTAAGTTTAAAAAAAATGCAAAAGGGACATAGGGAAAAAGCTACTGTATACAAACATTCCTTGAGTAAGGACCAGGTAGTATGGCAGGGGCCAGAGCAAATCTTGGGATACATATGGTAGCCAATTAAAAGGATGTTGGGAAATAGAAGAAAAAAAAAAGTAGCGGGAACACAGGGCACTGACCCACCCAAGGGGAGGGTATTGTGTATATCTCCACAGGGAAAGAGGGACCAGACTTCAACCCAGTGTTCCAAGATGTGTGTGCAACTTGCTGGCATGGAGTTGGGAACCAGTGGAGAGGTCTAAGGGGCGAGCCCCAATCCCAACTACATGGACACCTTCTCCTCCCCTCATAATAGTTTATTTCAGAGGACAGCACTGAATCTGAGGCTCCAGGAGAGGGACATGTCTGATCAGAGCACAAGGGAGCAAATGGGTAAGAGGAAGACAGAGTGGAGCACATCCTGGCCCACCAAGCCTTGGGGACAATATTCACGCCCAGAGCAACCAATCAAGAGAAGACCACATGGCCAGCCCCACTATAAGATGTGACATCCCTCACTGACCCATAGCGCTACAGGAGACAACACTGGAGACACAGTGTGGGAATTCTACCCGATCTGATCCCACCACACTGAGGCAAAACACTAAGGGTGTGCAACAGAACAGCAAGGAAACAGAGCAAAGAAGTCCCCAGGGAATACCAAAAATAGACTTTGGGGCTAGAGTTTGGCACCCCAACAGACTCCACTGGAAAACCCTCCTAAAGGCCAACAAACAGTCCTTGACCTAACTGCAAGATTTTCTTTCTTGTTGTATTTTTTTTTTTTTTTTTGGTCATTGGGTTGTTGCTGTTGTTGCTTTGTTTTCTTTGGTTGCTTGGTTTTGCTCTGTCTTGTTTTTGTGCATGTTATTATCACCACAGGTCTGTCTAAATAAGATAGGCTGGATGAACAATATGGAGGAGAAAACAATGGGACCTACAATTCCAGGGGGACATGAGAGAGGAGGAGGTGGGGTGGGGGGAGGTAGTGATGTTAACAAGCTCAGGGACAAGGGAACAACAAGTGATCCAAATCGGTGGTGAGGAGGGTGTAGGAGGCCTGGTAGGGCATGATCACGGGTAATGGAACCAAGAGGAATTACTGAAACCCAAAAGAAGACTGATCATGACAGTAGGCCAAGAGGAAAGTCAAAGGAAATAGAGAAAAGAGCTACGAGGCAAAGGGCATTTATAGAGGTCTAAATAAAGGCATGTACATATGTAAACATATTTATATATGAGGATGGGGAAATAGACCTATGTGCATATATTTATAGCTTTAGTATTAAGGTAGCAGATGGACATTGGGCCTCCACTCAAGAACTCTGTCAATGCAAGAATACTTTGTTCTATTAAACTGGCATTCTATGATGTTCACCTTCCCAATGCGATAGCTGAAGACAAAGCGGGTGCATACACAAATGTGGTGAAGAAAGCTGATGGTGCCCGGCTATCAAAAGATATAGTGTCTGGGGTATTAAAGGCTTGAAGGTAAACAGGCAACCATCTAGCACAGAATCAACAAAGCCCACATGGAAGAAGCACTCGAGCCTGTTTGATCACGAGGTGTCAAAGGGATCAGGTATCATCAGAACAAAAAAATCAGATCATTGTGAATGAGGGGAAGAGTGTGGGCTGGAGACCAAAAGCCCATTTGTAGGTCACTGGATATCCGCTTACAGAAGGGCCTCGGGGAGGAGACGAGCCAGTCAGGGTGCAATGTAGCAAGGATGAAACATACCACTTTCCTCTAGTTCCTAAATGCTTCCTCCCCACCCACTATCATGATCCCAATTGTACCGTAAAAATCTGTCTAGACCAGAGGATGTATACTGGTACAGTTAGAAGCTGGAAAAACAAGGAATTAGGGTGGATAATCCCTTCAGGACCAGTGGTGAGAGTGGCAGTACTGGAAGGGTAGAGGGACGGTGGGTTGGAAAGGGGGAACCGATTTCAAGGATCTACATGTGACCTCCTCCATGGGGGACAGACAACAGAAAAGTGGGCAAAGGGAGACGTTGGACAGGGCAAGATATGACAAAACAATAACTTATCAATTATTAAGCATTCTTGAGGGAGGGGGGAGCGGGGAGGGAGAGGAGAAAATGAGGAGCTGATGCCAGAGGCTTAAGTGGAGAGCAAATGTTTTGAGAATGATGAGGGCAATGAATGTCCAAATGTGCTTTACACAATTGGTGTATGAATGGATTGTGATAAGGCTTCTATGAGCCTCTAATAAAATGATGTTTAAAAAAGAAAACAAATGAAAAGTACCTGGATTTAGTTTTTACCTTGAAAAAAATATTGCAATATTCATTGCTTTATAGAGTTTCTAAATGTAAATGTATTGGACTGAATGACAATGAAAGCACAAAATAACACACTATGTGGGCTTCAACAGAAGTGGGGTATTTGTAGCAACATATACCAGGATAATGCAGAAATACAACTCTGTGTTAATCTAGGTACTTTAGAGAAACAAATTCACAGAAACTGATGTATAAGAGAGAGTTTTATATAAAGGTTAAGTGTGCACCAAGGAAACATCCCAACCCAATGTTGCCCAAGCCCATAAGTCCAACATTAACCCACATGTCCAACACCAATCTACAAAATCCTCCTCCATCTCAGAAAACAGACGCAATGATGCCGATTGCAGAAGGAAAGCTGAATCAGTGAATGTGTAAACATCTCAGCAGTGCAGGGGTCTCCACACGGGTGCTCCAGCACCGAGGGCTGCATCGGGGTAGGTTCTTGTGGCTTCTCCTTGGGATGTCTTGCAGGAAGTTAGCCTTGAAAGCTGAAGCAGGGAACTGCTAAGGCAGCTGCACCCTGGTGCGACTATCATACAGCAAGAGACCCGAGAACTAGAAAGGCGAGGCTCACCGAGCCATTTATCCCTCCACCCTTCAATTAATCCCTCATGTATTTATCAGCCAGGTTGGTACAATAAACTAACTCAAAGTCTAAAATTAATTACCTCAGTTTCTATCTAACAGAACTAGAAAATGATGAGCATGCCATCTCATAGGCTAGTAGGGGAAAGTAATAAATAAGGGAACTCAAATAAATTAAATACCAGGAAATATAAGCAACCCAATTATATGGAAACAGACTGTTGGAAGGACACAAACACAGAGGAAGCACAAATTGATAAGTGGAATATACTGAAGATAAAACACCTGTGTACAACAAAATGCTTCACCAAGAGAGTAGTAAGAGAGCCCATAGACTGGGAAAACATCTTTAACTAGGACATATCAGGCAAAAGCCTTATACCTAAAATACAATACTCAGTCCACAAAAAGAAAAAAAAACAACAAATAGCTCTATGCTGAGGAGGGGAAAGGACCTGAAGAGAAGTTTCACAGGGGTGGAAATCCTAGTGGCCAATAAACATATGAGGAAAATGTCCCAGATCATTAGCTATAAGGGAAAACAAATGAAAACAAGTGTGAGATATTACATAACAAATTCAAAGATGGTCCAATTAAAAAAATCAGACGTCAACAAGTGTTGCAGTGGGTGTGCTGAGATAAGAAGTCTCATCCACTGCTGGTGGACTTGTAGGTATGTGCAGTCATTATGGTAATCGATTTGGCAATACCTAAAACAAACGGAAATCATGCTACCATGTGACCCATCAATCTCCCTACTGGGCATATACCCAGAAGAGGTAAGAGATAGACCATGGCCAGACATCTGCGCTCCAATGTTCATTGCGGCACAGTTCAAGAAGACCTTGGAGGAAGCTAAATTTCCATCAACACATGATGGTATTATAAAACTGTGGTACATACATACAATGGAGTACTACACATCCTTTAAAAACCATTGATGAATGTGCATGAAGCATATCATCGCATGGGAATAGTTGGAGGAAATTCAGCTAAGCAAAGTGAACCAAGCAGAAATGGACAAGTACAACATGAGCCCACTGAGGTAAGCTTAACAAGCACAAGGGGCATAGGGGGCAAGTCACTAAAGGCATAAACTCCCGGATGAGGCCCGGGTACTCTGGCAGGGGTCAGACCCACCCAGGGATGAAGGTGTCAGCTGACTAAAAAGGAGGGGGAAAAAAGAAGAAGCAGAAGACATGGATATTGGGGGAACAGGGCACTAACCTACCTGGTGGGGAGGGTACTGTTTGTCTCCAGAGGAACGGGAGAGAGGGACCAGACCTCAACCTGGTACACCACGCCTTGAGGACAACATAGCGGTATGAAGCAGCAAACTAACAGAGAAGTCTGTGGGGTCCGCCCCAAACCCATCTTCCATGACACCCTCCTCAGAAGAGTGCACGACAGAGGACATAACTGAAGATACATCTCTGGGAGAGTGGCAGGTCTGCCCAGACCACCCAGAAACAAACTAAGAGGGAGAATGAGCGAGGGAGCAAGAGAGAAATGCATCCTGGTCCAGCAAGACGTGAGGATGACACTCCTGCCCACAGCAGTCAAGGCACAGAGAAAACCGTGGTGCCGGCCCCACCACGTGAGACATGATAGCCCTTCATTGACCCACAGCGCTGCAGGGACCACACTGGAGATGCAATTTGACAATTGTGCCAGGTCTGACCAGCCAATACCTGGTCAAACATAAAGGAGCACAATAGAGCAGCAAGGGGAGCAAAGCAACAAAGTCCCCAAGGAATCCAGAAAATAGACTAAAGATTTGGAGGGCATCAGACTCCATAGGAAAACATTCATTCAGATCAGAAGGCAGACTTGTTTGCTACTTTTGGCTGCCCTCTTCCCCCCACCCAGACTTCTTTTCTTTTTCATGTCTCTCTCTGTATGGTAAGCAAGATAAACAATCTGGAGGAGAAAACAATGGGACTGACAGTTCCTGGGGGACAGGGGAAATGTAGAGGAAAGGGAGAGGGAGAGTCAAACCCGAAACAAGGGAACAGCAAGAGATCTAAAAAACCGATGGTGAGGAGGGTGAAAATGCCTGGTGTGAGTTAATCAGGTGCAATATAACTGAGAGGAATTACTGAGAGCCAAATAAAGGTTGAATATGAGACTGGGAAAAGAGTAAAGTATAAGGAAATAGAGGAGAGAACTAGGAGGACAAAGACAATTATATAGGTTAAATATAGGCATGTATATATGTAAACATATTAACCTATAACGATTTCTATGCAACATATATTTATATGTTAAGTATTACGGTAGCAGACAGACATTGGGCCTTTACTCAAGTCCTTCCTCAAGAACACTTTGTTCTTATAACCTGGCATTCTGCAATGCTCACCTTCCTGAATAAATCGCTGAAGACAAAATGGGTGCATAAGCTAATGTGGTGAACAAAGCTAATGGTATCTGGCTATTATAAATATAACACCTGGGTTCATAAAGGTCTGAAGTTAAACAAGCGGCTATTTAGCAGGGAAGCAACAAAGCCCACATGGAGGAAGCATACCAGCATGTGTGGTTATGAAGTGGTGATAGCATCAAATATCAGACACCAAAAGATCCAAAACAATCATATAGATGCAAGCAAAGGGGGTCGGAGCGAAGACCCAAAGCCCATCTGTAGACGATTAGACATCCCCTCACAGAAAAGTTACAAGGAAGGGAGGAGTCAGCCAGGGGGCAGTATAGCACCAATGAAGTACACAACATTCCGCTAGTTCTTTAATGTTTCTCCTCTCCACTATCATGACCCTAGTTCTACCTTACTAACTGGCTTAGACAGGAGCATGTACACTGGTACAGATAAGAGCTCTCGACACACCGAATACAGGACAGATAAACCCCTCGGGAACAATAATTGGAATAGTGATACCATAAGGGTAGAGGGTAGAGGGTTGGTAGGGGGAGAAGGGAGAGAAAGGAAGAACCTATCACAATGATTGATGTATATATAACACACACACACAAACAGCAGAAACCTGTGTGAGGGGAGACAGCGGACATTGTAAGATATGGAAATAATAATTTATAATTTATCAAGGGTCATGAGGATGGGAGGTTGGAAGAGGGAGGGTAAAAAGAGGAGCTCATACCAAAGGCTTCAGTAAAAGAAAATGTTTTGAAAAGGATGATGGCAACACATATACAAATGTGCTTGATACAATTGATGTGTGGATTGTTATAAGAACTGTAAGAGTCTCCAATAAAATGATTAATATATATATTTAAAAAGAACTTAACGATACACACCTGAAATTGAAACAGGTGAAGAGTAGGTTAGAAATATTTAAAATATTTTAAACAAGTATAAGTTTATCTTTAAAAAGAAAAGAAAACGGACGGTTTTGGAAGATTAAGTCAGGTGGTAAATATCCAGATTTCGTGATCATGACAAAAGAAGGAGGACCAGAATCCCCCAAAACAGAAACCAGGTAGGAAGCACCATTCCACATGTTTTCTGGGCAAGTTTTATGATCACCTTCATGCACACTGTTTAAAAATACCACTGAAATGTGGAAATTCCTTGGAGAACAACCATGAAATCTAATAATGTACCCACATAAGAAACAGATAAGAGAGCCGTCTACTATCACCATGTGTATTTACATCTTCAGGGAAACGAGAGAGGATGCACTGTGAACTCTCATACCACAAAGTTTGTTGTGTATATAATATAAAGTTTATAAATTAAAAACTACTTTAAAATATTGATAATATGTAACAATTAAAGCAATACTTGATAATAACTTGTTTAAGAGCTATGTTTTCCTTTGCAAATGCTTGTGTTTCTCTGATTCTGAGGGAGAACTCTTGCCCATATTCTCTACTTAACTGCTTCTAAATATCAGGGAACATGCAAATGCAGCTCTCTGCCACTGATAAACCAGTCACAGCCCCTGATGTGGGAGATCTCAGAGGATAGTCCTGTCCCTGGGGTCTCTGCTGTTTCCATTTGTGCCCAGGAGCTGGTCCAGAGGACACATCATGAACTTTGCACCAACGTTGGCTTTCATTTTGTCCATTTTACATGGTAATCATTGTAGATCCTTCTGTGTGTAGGTAATTGTGAGTGCATGTGTTTGTATTTGTGTCATCTAATCACAGTGCCTCTGTGTTTTCAGGTGTCCAGGTTGAGGTGCAGCTGGTGGAGTCTGGGGCAACTTAAGAAAGCCTGGGGGGTCTCTGAAACTCTCCTGTGCAGCCTCTGGATTCACTGTCAGTAGCTACTGGATGAACTGGGTTCGCCAGGCTCCGGGGAAGGGACTTCAGTGGGTCTCAGCTATTAATCCTGGTGGTGATGCATACTACACAGGCTCAGTAAAGGGCAGATTCACCCTATCTAGAGACAACTAGAAACATGATAAGACTTGAAATCGTGTATTACTGTGCAAGAGACACAGTGAGGAAAAGTCAGTGAGAGCCCAGACACAAACCTCCCCTGCAGAGAGGAGACTGGTCTCCAGGGGGCGCTCAGGATCCACAGAGCATAGGACTCAGACCCAGGAGCAGGTGCAGCTGAAGCTTCAAGCCTGGTTTCCTGTGATGATCTGAGGTTGCTTCTAAATCTCAGTTTCCCTAAGGAATCTCTCCCTGATTAAAAAAAAAAACAATTCTGAGCCGACTCTTGATATCTGTGAATTCAAAAATTATATGGTAACAGAAGAATATAGTCTGTATTACAGCAACAAACAGACTGTGCCTTAAGGACAAGAGGTAATTCTGGTAATTCTTCCAGAGGTCCCTGCATCAGAGTTCCCATGATGCTCACATAAATACTTTCCAATCAGACTCAGGGGAAATGGGGGTAAATATGACTATGAAGTGTTTGACTCTTGGCTCAAGGTTTGAGAGTGTATTCTTCTACCACATGTTGTTAGACTTCCTGACAATGGTTTAGTCACAGTATAGCCAGTCAACGTATTTTTTATTGAATTGTTTCTTCAAATGACAGAGATTTTGTTTTTGTTGTTGTCTGTTGTTTTTGCTTTTCTTAACCATAGTGGCCTATGATTGTATCTGTCTATGTTCCAGAAACTGTTGCCCAAGATTGTCAAGGCAGACACAAACTTATCTGTGTGAATTCAGGGTTCAGGGAGATCTCTAGGGCCAAACAGGATAATTCCGTTATTCATGTCAGATGTTGAAGCTTCACCTTCATAATCCCACAGAATGTTATCCCACTGATTTCACCCAGGGGTCCACATTTGTCCTGTTTACCAGATTATTTGTTCAGAAAACAAAGCCACTACTTCTGGTGGCTTTGCTACTAATTTATCGTATGATATTGATAACATTTCCAGTATCTAGGGACACACAACCGTAGGTGAACAATTTCAGATATTTCGGTATAATTTTGGGTGTGAATGACATTATTATCGACTACTTTCTAGATAAGAAATATCTTTGTGTCAAAGGTAATTTGCTTTAGTGTGACATGTACTCTTTCCACACTAGAATGACTCTTGAGTAGACACAGCAGTGTAGTGGTTGAAGAAAAATTCTTCCTTTATATTGACTCACAGAAGCCATTCCTATTTACAGCAAACATTGAATTGGAGTCACTTTTGGCTGAATTAAGTGAGATTGCTAGATGTAGCTGATCTTCAAAATTTTGAATATTTTATATTACCATAATCTAATGCAGAAGAGAAAATGCATATCTGACATTTTAAATGTCCTTGGATTTGTTGTATCTTATAAATGTGTAAATCCATGAGAGTACATGATCACTGCCTTTATTTCTGAAGTCATCCTCCATCCTAATCCATGTCTACCTCCTCAACCATCTTCCTCGTCACTTTCTGTGGCCTAGGAAAACTGGACCTTGGGCTTGATGAATGGAGAAGTCATGGTCAGGATTGTGTTCTCAGAGGAAATAGTCAACATTCTCATCCCAAATGATCCCCTTTTTAACTTTATTACAACAGTATGACTCACATCCAATCTCCACATAGTCCATCAGATAGTGTCTCATGATATATTTGTTTAAATTTAGGTCTTACTCACTCTGGATAATACACCTGGGAATCATGGGCTTCGTTCCTAGAGCATGTCAGTTTCTTCCTCTTCTTGGGGGTAGTTCTCAGAGGTGAGCAGCTCAGGGATGAAACATGAAATTTTGGTAATGCTTTATCTGAGCACCTGCCTTACTGTCTCCACGTGAAGCTTGAAGGGGTTGGTCAAGGACTTGTAGAACTCACAGACATCGTGCCTCACCGGTTCTGTCTCTAGATTCTCTTAAACCAGTGGTGGGTCTGTACACTATGGATTGGTGAGAGCACAGCCTACACTCCTACTCTGATGTCCTGAGTACACATCCCCCATGACCCCTTTCATTAAACTCTGAGCTCCATTGCTGCGCAGGCCATTGCTATGCATCACTGTGAAAGGAGGCGTGGAGAAGGCAGTGTGACTCCAGAACTCCAGGTAAAGACAGGATTCTGAGCTGCACTCTGCTCCATTATCTTCTCTTCAGTGTATTTTTTGTTTTCCTTACACCTATGTGACACGGAGACGGGTGCCATAAAGATAAATATGAAACTCAAACTAAATAGTGTGATATGATAAAAAAAATATAAAGGAAACTGTCAATAAATGTATTCTAAATCATATCATAAACAAGGTCACAAAGATGACATAATGAAAACAAAAACATAAAGTGGGTATTTATTTGTCGGAGACAATTATAATAGAAAAATAGAGAACACATCTAGAAAATTTACATAGTTAATTGTGTTGTGTTGTGCAATATGGACTCATGCAGTTATGTAAGGTACATAAACATACATTGTACATATAAAGAATTCTCAATGCATTTATGAATAAATGTACTAAATAAATAAATATACATTTTGAGTTTTTGTGGTAGGTAGAGCATGTTGACTTGATCATTTTATAAGTAGCTCGCATGCTGAAAAAGTGTGAGTGCCCCTGATCCACACATTAAGGGAATGTTCTGCTATAAAACACGTATTGTCTGAAGTCTGTGTGCTCCTGGGGGATCCTAATCACTTTAACACCAGAAACTTTTGGCTGTTTATTAAATGTTTCAGGCTAACCTTTATACAACTTAAATAATCATCCAAGACATCTTCTCCAGCGAAGGTAAGGAATTGCTCTTTTTCCTTCCTAATAACAACCCTCTCTCTTAAAATATAATGTTTATTGTTTTAAATGTTACTAAGTTTACAATTGTGGTTAAGAAAAGTTTACAGAATGACCATGCTTGTTATGGTGATTTGTGAGAATAAGAATGTGAATGCCTTCCACTCCCCCTCCTCTGCATTTTTGTTTTCAACTTGAAATGAGAAACAACCTAAATGACCCCAAACAGATGAACAGAATAAATAAATTGTGGCATACACGTGTTCATGCTCTAAGATATTTACCATTAAAATAAATTCATGCTGGATAGCTATAAAGTTATGGGTCTATTCCCACATAAAGTATATAAATTTAGTGACATAAGCTAAGCAATAATAAAATGATTTATATATTAATAACTATGGTATTTGGAATAATATGAACATGACTATGTTCTGTGTATCACTATCACATAACAAATCGTTCCCAAATATTATTCTCATCAAATCCTTCTAGGACATTCATTTATGTGTATGCTCTACATGTCTAAAAACACTGGAGAAACCAGAGAGCTTGTCATGACATAGATAGACCTAGAGAACTTTATGCTGAGTGAAAGTATTCAATCTCAAGAGGGCATATATTCTATGACACCAGTATTAGCTAAAATGCAAAGACAGAGCTTGACACCTGTTCTGAAATTATGAAATCATTTAATATGATATCCTAGGTACTGTTTATCACTTCCTCACTTGTACATCTTAAGAGAAATAACAATACTTTAGTGAAGATTCCACCCCAGATGTGGACAATTTGTCACTTAGCAGGAAATGCAAAAGACAAAATGGCTCTTGTCATTCAGTAACATCTCAGTGTGACCCCAATTTAATAATATCCTGCAAGAGTATCATTAAAGGAACTGAACTATTCCCTCGACCTTAAAGCTGAAACAACTTGGTGTGGGAAGCACAAAAGACTGTTATGTCAAAGCTTTGGGCTTCAGAGCATGGTCCAAGGATTTCAAATGGTAATGCCAAAATCAGAGGAGGGAATGATATTAGAGGTTCAGTTCCGTGGATATCAGTGTTTAAGTTTTCTCTTTGCTGCTCCTGGTTTTAGACTTTCCAGACCTCATCCCAATCCCAAAATAATTCACCTGATGTTTCAGCACTCTCAGGTGTATTCTAGGGATTATTATGTTTTACTACTTTTTGTTTGGGGGATAGGACTTTGCTAAAGGGAGAAGTGATTAATTTAATCTGACCGTACATCCTTCTTAAATGGGCATTTTGAGCCTATTTCTGGGGTGTGGCCTTAAAAGGACCCTTGGTCTCCCTGAGGGGCAAGCATGAACCCAGGTGAAATGCCTCACCCTCTTCTGGGATATAGCTTTTCTCTCTCTCTCTTGTTACAATTTTAACCCTCATCTGTTTCCCCCTTAACTGCAGTAGTTAACCATGTGTGCCCATAACTTCCCATTCGGGTGTCATTCACTTGTACACTTAGGCATTTACATGTTGTGGATGAGAGTGGTTATATTCTAGTAGAAATCTTTATGGTTTCCTCTGTTCTTCTTGGTCTCAATGGAGTTCCAACAGTTGAGTAAACTTGTATGATAAGAAATCAAGTATATTTTTCAGATATCATAATTTCCACATACTTCTCCTAAGACACTCATATATACCCCTCATATAGCTTTAAAATAGATGGACACACGAGAGGGACATTACTCTTCTGTTGATAAAACCAGCCTAGCCCAAGCCTTCCACTTGAGGATAGAAGACACAGCCATGGCATGCCCTGGTCTGCCCATTCACTGAGCAGGTATAAACAATGGCTAGATAAACAATGGATACGTGTGAGAGTTTCCTGGACAGGAAATCTTTGCGTTTGCAAATGTCCACGGAAAAGTGCAGCCAGTAGAGTTTGGGGGAAACTTGAGTCAGTCGAGAACATTTCTCAGGCTCTCTTGTCCAGTCTCTCCATTCACCATGAAAGCAGCTCCAGGGGAGGGCCTGCAGTGGGTCTCAGGTACTGGTAATAAGGTTGCTGTGTGAAGAAGAAAAGGCGTTTTGGAGAGTGTGGGGTAGTGGAGATACCCTGGTGTCCATCTGATGCGTTCACTAAACTCTATCCCGTCCACCCTCTGGGGCATAGGGCATATAGGCGCCCAAGGCAGGGCAGGGGCTGAGGGGCTGAAGAGAGAGAACACTGAGCTCAGAAATCACTGGCTTTCCTTTGAACTTTCCCCCACACATCTTAGGCCAAGTGCCATCCTCATCAGACACTAATATGCATATAAGTTCAAAGAGTGACCCTACAATGTGATCAAAAGTTAGAGGGGAGTCTGGTCGCTATCATTCTCTGTTAATAAAGACAGGATTCCCTCACATGCAGATTATTCTTTAGATACTAAGGTAAAAATCACCCTTGGGCCGGAAAGCTACCAGTTCTCTTCAGACAGGACTATAGGTCCCTTCGGAAAGAAAGGTGGGTGATTGCGATATCTGACCTAGGTCTACGGGGACGGCTGTGACTTCAAGTGACTGACAGGGAGCATCTGTTTTTATTTGTAGACATCCTGTCTCAGGTGCAGCTTCAGGAGTCAGGTCCAGGACTGGTGAAACCCTCCCAGAAGCTGTCTCTCACCTGCACTGTCTCTGGTTTCTCCATCACCAGCAGTGGTTACTACTGGAGCTGGATCCGCCAGACCTCAGGGAAAGGGCTGCAGTGGATGGGATACATAGATTATGATGGTAATACATGTTATAACCCATCCTTCCAAAGCTGACTCTCCATCACCAGAGACACACTGAAGAATCAGTTTTTCCTGCAGCTGAGTTCTGTGACTGATGAGGAGGACACGGCCCTGTATTACTGTGCAAGGAGCCCAGCAAGGGAAAGTTAGTGTGAGCCCATACACAAACCTCCCCTCCAGGGGATACATTGGGCCGCAGGGAGCGTGCAGGACCCCCAGAGCACAGACACCCAGCCCTAGACAGGCACAGAAGGATGACAGGGAGCATTTCCTGTTGGAATCACGGCTCCCTCTCTTAGCTCTCAGCATCTCCAGAAACAGGTTTTTTTTCTTTCTTTTTTTCTTTCTCAATATTGTCTCTTCACTGCAAGCTTGAGAAGAAGAACTGGCCTTCTCTGCAGTACAAACATCAAAGTGACTCTGACCTTTCAGTATCATCCTATATGACCCATTTTCATTCGTGGGAAAGAGTTTATCATTCTCATATCATCTGTTACTCAAAATATGTTAACAATGAAATACAAGTATGTGCAGATTCATGAGTGAAATGCATGGTTTTAAATGTCCCGAGGTCAGTGATCTATTACAGCTCAGCGTCTGGTCTCTCAGGAGGTGTCTCTCTTCATTACTCCCTGTGCATTATGGGTAGTAATTGACCGATGTTCTCTAGGTCTGATAACATAATGTGGAGATTTCTGGGGTTAACTTTGTGACGTGTCCTCAGTGATGCTTGCTACTCATCATCTCCCTTGATGCAGAAACAAGGGTTCCAGGCATAGAGAGAGCCCGAACTCTGGAAGCACATGAACTAGAATGACTGATCTGGTTGGAGGACTCATTTCTGAGATCATTGATTAGGTCACAGTGAAGGACACACTCATTGGAAGGAGAACTCTGATTCTAAAATAAGCAAGTGGGCCATAAGGGGAGGACACAGCAGGCTTGTATCTCTGAATATTCTCTGGAATAGAGAACAGTAAATCTCTTCACATATTTTGAACAGGTTATCAGGGGGCCAGTTTCTGGAGAAGTACATCCTGTTTGGTAAGTGTTAGCAAGAAAAAGGAATATGCTCAATTAGATGCGCAGATAGAGTGGTGGCCTACATGGTCTCAAACAGAGGAGCAAGCGCAAGGATGGTTCAGGACTGAACCGTTTCTCTTTCTTTTCTTTTGTCTATAGTGTCATTATGAGTAAGAACTGAATCAAAGGCAACTAACAACATGTCTGGAATCAAAGGCTATTAACAACATATCTGGTGGAATGAGGTGCAGAAATTGAAATTAATTTTGTTTATCCAAATGCAATTACCTAAAATAATAATATAGTACAACGTTTTCTAAGTTAAGAAAGTGTTAAAATTATTTAGCAATTTTAATTCAATAAATATATCAGCCCAAATTGAGGTACAATTATATGGCTATCAAAAACCAGGAAAATAAAGTGTAATAAATAAATAATAAAGACTATGTACAAATAAACACTATATACAAATTCACTATCCCTGGTGGCATGATGGATTTTACATTGGGCTTCTAAATGGAAGCTCAGGAGTTTGAAACCACCATTCACTCCAAGGGAGAAAGATGAGGCTGTTTGCTCCCCCCAAATTTTCAGCGTCTGAAACCCGAAGGAGCCGTTCTCCTCTGTCCTATGAGATGCAATTCACTTGGTACCATTGGGTAATGGTAACTGAGTTTCTCAATGTGTATCTTAATTTGCTTCCTTATCTTCATTACTTTGTTTTACTCTGTATTTTGTTTAATCATATTTAATATTATTGTCAGTATTTGTGCTATTTTCCCCTCATTATTCTGGTCCCTATATAATTTCCTACATCGTGTTTTAATTATGTAACCTTTTTCTGTGCAAGATTTATGATACAATTTATAGTATATTTGTTAATACACTAATACTAATATATCAATTATTTTTTAACTTGGGTTTCTCCCTACATTTGTAGTCCATGACATAGCAATCTCGGGTGCCACACGTTCAAGACCGTGCATGCTATTTGAAGAATGAGCAGTTATCACCCACCAGCTTGTCCCTGGGCAAACACAAAATCTAACAATCTGGGTCCACAAAGGTCACAGTCTAGGGAACCCTATCGGGGCAGTTCCAGTATGTATTATTACCTGAATATAAGTCACTCACAATTATGTCTAGATGTTTCCAGAAGAGTCGGACCTTGTAGCAAGGACGATTCTCAGTCACTCTCAAGTACGATGCAGTCTGGATTCTCCGTAAAATATATCACCCTCGTGTCTCCTTCCTGGTGTTCTGGATTCTGAACTCTAGTCCTAGTCAACCTTTTTGGATAACAATAAGTTTGCTCTCTCTGATACTATTTATGTATCATAAATAATTGTCATTTTGTCTTTAAAACTTGACAGATTTTACTGGGCCATTTGGCTTCAGGCATTACTTTCATAATGCGTTTGAAATTCATGAATTACTATTTATATTTGTTCACTACTGCATTTGGCTTAGTCTTCATACTCTGTTTGCAGATTTCAATGTGCTCTGCAGAGCATTTTGTCCCACGGTCTCCTCTTCTATGAAGAACGATTCTGTTTCATACAGCACTCCATTCCCAGCACCATGTGTCCATACTGCTGTCGGAAAATGTACAGAAATTTTTAAAGAATATTGATTGTTTTTGAGACTGAAAAGAATAGTCTATTTTTCAATATAAAATAAAATTTGGAAACCTTCAATAAGGCTAATGTGCAGTATAGCACTGACAAAACAAACAACCTTCCTCTGGTTTTCATTAATTCTTCCTCCACATCCCACCTTCCCCCACTTTCATGACCCCAATTTTATCTTAAAAATCTGGCTAGACCAGAACTTGTATACTGGTACAGATAAGAACTCACAACATAGGGAATCAGAGCAGAGAAATCCTTCAGGACCGAAAAAGGGAGCAGTGATACTAGGAGGGTAAGGGTAGGGGGTGGGGATTAATGGGGATGCAAAGGTCGATGCATGGCCCCTCTCCCAGGGTGACGGACAGCAGAAAACTGGGTGAATTGAGAGAGCGCTCAGTGTAAGACATGAATAAAACAATAATTTCTAAATTCTTAAGGGTTCAAGGGGGTAGGAGGGAATGAGGAGCTGATGCCAGGGGCTCCAGTAGAAAGAAAATGTTTTGGAAAAAATAATCACAACAGATGTACAGATGTGTCTGGCACAATGGATATATGTATGTATGGATGGTGATAAGAACTGTAAGAGCGCCCAAAAATTTTTTTTAAAATAAGGCTTATGTGTTAATTGAGGTGTCACAATTTCATAGACTAAATAATAACCACTGAAAATAATGTTCAAGTGAGAATGACATATTCTGATCAATGAAAATTTGATCTATTCCCTCAAGGTGGAAACATTTATCACCCTATTCTCAGAGCTAAGTGTGGTGAGGATCTTGACAAATCTGGCAGGAGTGAGACAGTAGGAATGTTTGTTGCATCTCGTTTGTTTTTCCTCCTCAGAGGAGAACACAGTTGCCTTTGTAAATTGTAACCCGCGGTCATTATGCTGGGCACCTGGATGGTGATGAAGTGAGTGTATGGAGTGCTCTGTGTGATCTTCTGATTGAGCCTGAAAGTTGCTTAGGACCTGGTGGTGGGGCTCTGACCTTCAGGCCTGTGCTGTGGTTTATATTTCCCTCATTCGTGTTTGGTTTCTTTAGTGCAGTCTCCCCTTTCTTTACCTTTGAAATGTTTATACCTGCTGAGTATGGCCCCCCACCCTTAGGTGTCATGGGTAGGAAATGAGGTGTGTGGCTGATAGTGGAAACATTTCACCACCAACTATGAAATGTCAATGAAATGGACCTTCCTCTGGTGAGAAATCTTTTGAATTGAGAATGGCCCTCCTCTCCAGTGGCAGAAACCCGAGGGCTTGTTTTGAATGCTCCCTTGAGAACCCAGAGGGGTTTAAACTCAAAGCCCATAGAATGTGGAGCTCCAGTAATGAGTGATCCCAGTAGTTTCCCCCTGTCACGGGAATCAATACTCAGCCTCTAGAAATCTACCACATTTTAATTGATATATTTGGTCAAATACAGGGGTTCAGAGGCTTCTGATCCAGATAAGATCGCTGCTGTGCCTCTCTTAATGTACCCATTTTTAGATTTTGAATGGCATTTCGATATGCTAATTCACCTCAGCTCTCTGTTTGGGTGCGTGCAGTGAATCCCAGGATCAGTGCACCCATGGCTCACATTGCAGAATAAGGAGCGCGTCAGAGGAGGAGGAGACAGGTCAAGAGAGACAGAGCAGGGGTCCTAAGTGGAACTGGAGTGGTAGGAGTCCTGAGTGGGCCCTGGGTGGGTATGTTAGAGAGAGTCGAGGTAATCTCCATGTGAATGGATATTATAGGGGTGCCTCTTAGCCCAGCATCAAGAAACTGTGATATACAGTATATCAACACTTATACTTTGTTCTTGTAGCTGAAAACTGGTAAACCATTGTCCTGGCCTTTAAATGAAGAACATCCAAAGGTTAGTTGGTTCTCACAAGCCTTAATCATGAGCTTTAATCACTTGAGTTGTTTTAGGACCATTTACAATAGGACGTATTTTCTTTGAAAATGTGTACTATACAATTGAAGTTTTTCTGAGTTTGTAGTGATATATCCTGATTTATGGGCTCTCTTTCTTTTTTTTTACAGCACTGTTATTATATTTTGAAATTACAACTTACAACTTCTGTTAATCTTATTAATGCATCTTTAATATATCTTCCAAACGAATTTAATTTATTTGGGGAATAATATCAAATAATGTGGTGATAAATAAAATATTTCCTATATTTTAAAGATTGTATTGCTTGGCTTTGTATGGTTTTTGAAGAGTTTACATATTTTTAAAATATTTAAATTTTTCTTACTTTTTGTTTTGTGGACTGGTTTTTATGTGAGGAGAGGAAATGAGCAAAACGTAAACCCATTAAAATGACGTTTTTGTTCAAATTATTTTAAATGAATAAGAAAATGTAAGGTTGTGGAAGATATAGCTGACTATTAATGAAAAACCATTTATTCCATAAAGTATAATAATGAGGAGGATATAGTAAAGTGAGTAAGACCCCCCCCCACACACACACAGTGAGAAATCATTACATCTCATGACAGACACAGATAATTGACCCCCTTGAATGGTCAGTATTAGTTCTTCAGACTTTGTTTTGTCAGATCTCATCTATGAAGTCGTTTGTAAGTGGATACATCTGCATCAGTCATGACTAGCTGCTAGCCGGCTTGGTGAGATACACCCACCATTAAGCATCAGGCTCCAGACCACATTTCAGATGTGCAGCTCTGCTTTCCCCATGTGTGGCTCTTTAGTGTTAACTAGGTTTCCTATTAGTTGTACCTGTTGCAGACCAGAAGTACATTCATGAATGTGAATTGTGTGCACATACAGTGCCCTTTAGTGTTGAAAGCTGAAGCCATCTCCCCTGGCACAACATCAAGCAAGGACATTGCCATATAGGTTGCACCTAAACCACTGAGACCAAAGAGCACTCATCATGGGGTGACTGTGGTGCTTCATTTTCCTACTGGCTGTTGTAAATGGTATTATTTTCTTGATTCCCTTTTCAGAGCTTTCTATACTAGTACACAGGATTCAAACTCTTTTTCTACATTGACTTCTACACATGAGATTGCTGAACCTTTCAATTAGATGCAATATGTTTCTCATAGGTCCTTTGGGGCTTTTAATATTTCAAGTGATATCAGCTGCAATTATAGAGCTTAACTTCTTTGATGCCATTTTGGATGCCTTAATTTTATTTGTTGATTGATAGCTGCAGTTAACACTTTCAGCACACTATTAAATAAAATTGGTATCAGATGGTATCCTTTTCAGGTTCCCATCTGTAAAAGTAATGCTTTCATTAGCTCACAATTGAGCAAAGTGCTTGTAATAGGCATCACATTTTGCTAGGTCAGTCCTTTCAAATTATTGAGACAAGCAGCCACATTAGATAAAACAGAATGAAACACATATGAGTCTTGCTTCATCCTCACATTTGCCCAGTTGAGTTCTTTGTTGCAGTTACTATGATGTTCTATCTTGTCGAAGTTCATCCTTTTGTTTGTTTGTTTGTTCTTAGTGACCTTATACTTTATCAAGCATGATGTCTTTTTCCAAGGATTGCTCTTTCTGATGTCCAACATGCTTAAGATGAAATACTCATATTTCCATTATAAGAAGCATTATAACTGTACATTTCCAAGATGTAATTGACACTCTACCACACTATCAAATTATTCACCAGCACTATAATTCAAATACATAATTTCTCCTTTAAACTTTCTCATTCGTTGTCCAACATTCAGGGGCATATGAGATAGTTGAAAGTAAAATAACTTGGGCCTAGTACATATTAGTCATCAAAGAGACATTATTTTTAACCTTTGGAGAGATCATGTTCATAAGATTTGTCCAATGAAATGCATCATATGTCTATTTCTTCTATGACCACTGATTGTAGATCGTGAGCAGGTGAAATCCTTGACAGCTTCAATCTTATCTCCACTTTTTGTGATATTTTCTATTGATCCCATGGTAAGGATTTGGGCTTTCTCTTCATTAAGATGTAGTTCACATTGATACTGAAGTTATTCAAAGGTGTGGGGAGAAGCCAAAAATGTAATTAAACCAGAAATTATTAAGAGCAGTACTTGGGGTCCACTACATAAGAGAACTATAGGATGTTTGTTAGGAAGGTCCAACCTAAATTCTCATAGAGTTCAGATTGTTACTGAAAGTATTGATCAGGATTATGAAGAAGAAATTAGGGCAGTAATAAAATCTGATATACCATGGTTAATAAATAATAATAGAGTTAAAGTGTATACCTATCAGGAAAAAGCATCTGAGAAGTCTGACCACCCTATGGACCAAGGGGTCTTTTGGAATGCTGTTGTGGGGAAACAACAGCACCCTCACATGGAATTAGAAATTGGAGGAAAATGTTTTTTTTGTTTTTTTTCCAATTAGGGATATGGGGTCTCTTCCTTAGGACATTCCTGAGGGTCTAAGACCCACCTACTAACCCCACCTAAATCCAACATGGAATGAGCGAACTTAATCAAGACAGAATATTGCAAGATTGTAAAATCCTACGATGTAAAACTCCTGAAGGTCTATACATCTTAATTGAGCCTGTAATCTTACTGAGAAACTTAAAGGAAACACGTCTGTTTGGTAACTTAGTTCAAAAACAGCTGTGCAAATTTATTAAGATTTTATCAGTCTTTAAAATTATCCTGTGTTTAAGAAGTTCTCACTACAACTAGTCAGCGCTCTTGATTTGCTGAGAGCTAACAGCTGAAGTTTACATAACATGATGAGGGCAACAAATGTACAAATGTGCTTTACACAATTGACGTATGTGTGGATTGTGATAAGAGTTGTATGAGCTCCCAATAAAATGATTTTTTAAAGTTTCACTGGTTTGGAACCTGGCAAGTTCCCTGAGATTGGTTACAATGTCTTAGAGACTCCATTGTTAACACAGACGGAAGAGATGAAAGGAAATTCTATGTCTAATAAATTTCATTTAGTCATTTTAACTAAAGCAATTTTCTCCTTACTTAAAGCTTGTAACAAAATTAGGGCAGATAGACACATATTCACCTCTATAGAAATTAGCTGATCATAAGAAGTCCCAGCAAAATGGAAATCCCCTTTGGGATCCCAGTCCACTAATCACGTGTAGGAAGGACGATTCGTTTATATTTTTGCAGAAGAAAGCTGATGGACTCCCCTTAGAAAAGCAGTTCTCAAACTGTGGGTCGCGAACCCCTTGGTGGGGGGGCGTTGAATGACCCTTTCACAGGGTCATTCGCACTGTTCATAACAGTAGTAAAAAGGACGCAAAAAACATTTGGAGAAAGATGAAGGACAAAGAAAATATGAAGAAAGCACCCAAGGTTTTTTTTTTTTTTGGTTTTCAAATAATTTATTGATGGTATATAGAAACATAATGAATTTTTTTTCTTTAACTTTTTTTGTAAGTTGGATAAAAGTTACCAAAGCAGACTGGTTTTATGCTGGAGAATTCATACATACTTTGATTTGTGACATTGATTGCATTCCACACAATGTAACTGCATCTTCCCTGTGTTTGCCTTTCCATTTGCCCTTGTTTCTTTTTAAACATTTTATTAGGGGCTCTTACAACTCTTATCACAATCCATACATATACATACATTAATTGTATTAAGCACATCTGTACATTCTTTGCCCTAATCATTTTCAAAGCATTTGCTCTCCACTTAAGCCCTTTGCATCAGGTCCTCTTTTTTTTTTTTTTTGCCCTCCCTCCCCGCTCCACCCTCCCTGATGAGTCCTTGATAATTTATAGATTATTATTTTGTCATATCTTGTCCTATCTGGCATCTCCCTTCACCCCCTTCTCCGTTGTCCATCCCCCAGGGAGGACGTCACATGTAGATCCTTGTATTCCGTTCCCCCTTACCAACCCACTCACCCTCTACTCTCCCAGTATCGCCCCTCACACCCATGGTCCTGAAGGTATCATCCACCCTGGATTCCCTGTACCTCCAGCTACTATATGCACCAGTGTACAACCTCTGCTCTACCCAGTCTTGTAAGGTAGAATTCGGATCATGGTAGTTGGGGGGAGGAAGCATCCAGGATCTGGGGGAAAGCTGTATTCTTCATCGGTACTACATCACACACTGACCGACTCATCTTCTCCCCTAGACCCCTCTGTGAGGGGATCTCCAGTGGCTGACAAATGGGCTTTGGGTCTCCACTGTGCACTTCCCCCTTCATTCACTATGGTATTTTTTTTGGTGATGCCTTATACCTGATCTCTTCAACACCTCGTGATTGCACAGGCTGGTGTGCTTCTTCCATGGGGGCTTTGTTGCTTCTGAGCTAGATGGCTGCATGTGGCAATGATATGATTTTTTGTTCTTTGATGCCTGATAACTGATCCCTTCAGAACCTCGTGATCACACCGGCTGGTGTGTTCTTCCACTAGCCTTTGTTGTGGGCTTTGTTGCTTCTGAGCTAGATGGCCACTTGTTTATCTTCAAGCCTTTAAGACCCCAGATGCTATATCTTTTGATTGCCGGGCACCATCAGCTTTCTTCACCACATTTGCTTGTTCACCCACTTTGTCTTCAGCGGTTGTGTTGGGAGGGTGAGCAGCATAGAACGCCAATTTGATAGAAGGAAATATTCATGCATTGAAGGAGGAAAACACCAAATCTTAACCACGATTCTGTTTCCACACTGTTAATTGCCCAAAAGGAGGGGCTATTTGTTTACCTTTTCAGAAGCAAAGGAGATAGATGGATTTCTCTTCAGCCAGCAAGGCCCAGAAGAAAGGCAGTTGATGATGTGACCTGAGACAGCCCAAGCAGTCCAAAGACCTCTGTCCTGTTACTGGTTACCCAAAGCATCAAAGCCTCACAGACTCGTGAGAATAGCAATTGCTGCCTACTGAGACACTTCTACCATTGCTGATGCTGTCTAAGGGACAATCTGGGATGCTTTTATCACTGAGCATTTTATACACTAGTGACTGGACTATTACAACAGACTAAAGGGTCAAGATTTTGGACATATCAATTAATGCTAAAGTGATTGGAATGTAACTGATTTCTGTGTAACCCTTGATATAGTTAAATTTCATTGTGACAACCTGGCCAATAAACACATGTAGCATTAATGAAAGGCTGAGAGATAAATGGCTCTGTGAACCTTGCCTTTATAGTTCTCTGGTCTGTTGCTTTGTGATGGTTGGACCAGAGTGCAATTGCCTTAGCCAGTTTCCTGCTTTGTGAGGGAAACCAGCCCCTAACACATCATCACGGGTCCAGTAGGCGCAACTGTACAGTGATAATAAGTAAAGATTATAGTAAAGTTATAGAGAGCATGAGAGATAGAACAGAGATTGAAATAATGGAGTCAGACACATTTCATGGTGGCATGCTCACATGCTCACCTCAGCCTCAGCTGGCGATCCATGTGGAGAGAACGCAATATTTATTGCTACCAAGGTTTTTATATTCTCTTGGGACATGTGAGCCCCCTAATTACAGGTGAAGACATATGTCACAGGAAAGGGTTGTGCTATAGGTAATACAGTAATGGGATGGGGGTGTTTTAGGGGTATCCACGCAATAGGAAGAGGAGGGACTAGGAATATACATGCGACAATGTGGGCAGATCCTAGATTCAGCATGGCAGACTAACTTTGGATGTTGCTGATCTGGTTTGATCTGTTCTCTGGATCACTATAGAAACCATTATGAGTAGGTTGTAAACCCGCCATGAAGGGACTAAACTGATGGCCACAAGCCTTTAGGGAGAAGTAGCCCACTCTCCTTAACAGCAGGGAGTGGGTTCTACTTGTGGTGGGACCAGACAGTAGTCTGGCAACTGACTGCCTTCAGGGAGGTACCTGGCCAATCATTTACCATTAGCTGCAAGCAGTGTCCTAAGTCTAACATATATTTGTGGGAGGCTTGGGAGACATCTTTCTGTTTCCCACAATTCCCCCTTTTGTTTTATAATAAAATTCAAAAGAGCCACATGGGCGACATGGTTATTTTCTATACATTGAAAGCTGTCTATGTGAAACTTCATGATCCAATTAAGATAACCAAAAATTCAGGTTTATGGAAAACATTTTTAATTCAGGCATGGGGGATAAAATCCTCTTAGGCCCATCTGGTACTGGAGGAAGGTATGAGAGGGATTGGATGCTGCAGCGGGAAGAAATAGAGCCAATAGGAATGTCTGCTTCTATAGGTGTGTTTATACCTTGCTTAAATACCCTCAAGTTTGTCCCTAAATTTCATTGTTTGGTTGTGTGGTCGAGGATTAGTATGTAGGTGTTGGATCTATATTGAGTTCATTTTTGCGTATGATGTGAGGTATGGACCTTGTTCCATTCTTTTGCAGATGGAAATCCAGTTTTTCCAACACCATTTGTTGAAATGGGTACCTGCTCTCCACTTAATGGGTTTTAGTCCTTTGTGAAAGATTAGGTGTCAAAAAAAAAAAATTAGGTGTCTATAGGTACTTGGTTGTATTTCTAGGTTCTCAATTCTAATCCTTTGGTATTCATATATACCATCGTACCAGGCTGCTTTAAGTATCATGGCTAATTATACATTTTTAAAGTTTTGTTTCATGTTTAAATAGTATTTTATTTATCCTGTGTCTCTTTCTTTTCTGTACTAACCTTACTAATTTCAGAGGATGATGTTTATTTCCCAGGGATACTGTAGCAGAAAACCACAAACATCTTGAAGGAAGCCTGACTAAAATAGTTTCCTGAGAGCGGTGTCAGCAATGCAGGTGGAGGGCACAATAAACAGTTTTGGGGCTTATTGGTCAATCTAAAATCTAGATCTTTCAAAGGATAAGTGTTTGTTCTAAATGCAATACAAACATATCTGAATTTCTTCTATGTCTCATAGTTCCATGCAGCTTTGACTATGGTAAATTATAAATACTTGGGCCTAAAACTGGTGTTTGTTTGAAACAAATTAAATAAAAACTAATCCATATCTGTTTCAGTTTTACTTTTTCTCCTTTTATAATCACTCAGAGTAATGGTTAGAGCTGATGAATAAGAAATTTGTGGAGTTTCTAAAGTGAGTTTTCTGTTACCTCTTTTGATTAAGCAATTGGGTGGGGGCAGGGGATGGGTTCCTGTAGAGAAAAAAAATTTTAAGAGTCTTTCAAGAAAGAGAGAAAATTTGCCACACTACCTTCCATGACAGGCTCTCTGATGCTTATTTTTTTCTGGCTGCAGACCTGAAAACAGGCTTTTAAATACATGAGTTGAAGAGACAATACCAACAGGGGTATCAAGAGTTTCTGGGAAATGGAGTCCCAAGTCAATGCCAATGTGTGATTTCATGAAAAGGTGACTCCAGGAGTAATTTCAGCTCAATGATTAGATGGGAACTCTGGGCGGTAGCTCTCCCCATCATTTGACTTTTTGTTTTGCTGTGGTGGTGTTTTGTTGTACAATTTTCTTCCATTCCCTCATGGACTACTCTGGGTACAAGGACAGACTGTTTGGTGAATTCATTGGGACCTAGCTACTTCTTTCGCTCTGGCTATGTGATGAGTCACTTTGTTTTTCACATACCTCTCATAGTCAAACTTTCAGAATGCGTTTTAAGGTATTTTATTTCCTTTCAGATACACACTAAGAACAATGAAATTAATAATCACAAATAGGTATCCTTGATCCCCAAACAGCAACAGACATCATTCATTCAAAGGTGCAGTTTCTACGTAAGCAATTTCTTGGTTGGTGTGTTGAAGGGTGGCCACGTCAGAATTATTGGAGTGTGTTAAAGGCTTGAATTTCATTAGAAGGTACAGTTGTGACCACCGGTAGAAGACCGGGTCAGCGCTTCGGAAGTGCAGATGGATTGAGCCTCAGAGTCTGAGCATCGTCCAATGTTGGCTCCAATTTTTGTGAGGACTAGGTTAGCAGTTTGAACCCACCTCCTGCATTATCAAAGAAAGACTTGGCAATGGGCCTCCTTAAATATTAGCCCCAAGTCCAACTTTGAAACAGTGGGTCTTGATCACTGAGATTGCCACGTGGAGAGACACGCTGGAAAGCAATGGGTTTAATGATTTCTGCGCAGGGAGTTCTTTTCAAGGACAACTCCCAAGCCTAGGAAGAATCAAGGGACACACATATATCCAGTTGGTCTGTGAGTCCTTAGAACACATTTTAGTGGAGTCCATAGTCTGAGCAAGTATTAGGCAACCTATCAACATGGCACTGAGAGGTCAAGGATCACCACAGATTACAATTACAATTACAATTAAATCACCACAGATTACAATTCCCATGTTGAAGATTGGCTGGGTGTGTCTTTGTTTCCTGAAGGTGAGAGATAGTCCAAGGGACAATCACATTTGACAAAAACTGCAGTTTAGCTAAACTCACAACAAGAAGATCTTTGCTGGTGACAACCTTTCAGGATTTAGGAAGTGAAGTTCCATCGAGTCTGTCTCCAAGGATCTATGTAAGTAGATTTGCAGAACCTCATCTGAGGGCAGGATTATAGAAGTTTAAGGGGGTCCATAGCAATAGCACCAAGGGGGTCCAGAGGTGCCATACTGTGCACAGAGGCATAGCTGGAGAATGTTTTAGAAGTCAAAGACTCATTAGGAGGACTCAGCACAAGCATGTCCGGGAGATTCACTGAGATGTTGTCCAGTGACTTCAGGCAGGGGCCAGGGTGCATCAGAGAATCAGGATTCAGTGGGGGTCCCAAGGGCTGAAGATCGGGGTCACAGCAGCACCCAGAAGCTTTAACAGCATGCTGGATCTCAAATCTCCGAGGGCCAGAGTCATCTGTTGATTGTTGATTCTCATGCAATGCCTGTGTGGGCAGGTGTACAAATGTGCTTGTTGTGTGGCTCTTGGCCCTGGACTTCACAGACTGCTGGTAGGCATCGGAGTCCCGAGGACGCCTAGTGCGAGTACCCTTTGGTGAAGCCTGGAGATACTGGGCAGATGGAACTGAGGTGGGAAGTAGGGAGACACTGGATCCTGTAGGACTGCAACCCATGCAGGTAGGGTCCTCAGGCTGTACAGTAGAGCTGTCTGCCCAGGAGTGGGTTGTGGGACGAGGACATACCAGTGCACAGCCCCCAAGCCCACTGTCTGCTGCCAGAGTCAGAGAGCGACGCCTGGCCCTGCATGGCTTAAAGGACCGCAGACGCCCCTTGACCATTGCACGAGTCCTGGCTCCTTTCCAGGCCGTCCACTCCAGGCTGGTCAGTGCTGTGGGTTCCACGTGGTCCAAGGAGGTGCGGTCCCTGCCGTGTTTCCACAGCTCATAGCGCTCGGGTTGCAGAATGCGCACGAAGGCGTCCATGGGAAATGTGACCCTGGCTTCCCCACAGCAGCACTGAGAAGCAGCTTTACCGTAATTAACCCAGCGCAGGGTGGCAAAGTTGATGGATTCCGCACAGTTGAAACCGTGATTGAAGCCAGCGTGGTATCCATAGGGGAATGTGACCATGAACTCGCCTGCTCCCTGGGTGATCCGACCAACAGGAATGCCGTTCTCCCTGAGGACTCTGGGTGAGATGAGGGCCACCTTGTGCCGCAGGAAGTTCGCGCAGCCACTGGAACTGCCAGGGAAAAGCTCCCTGGCCAGTCTCTCCAGCCGGGCTCCATGCTCAGGGGGCACCGCATACCACGTTTTGGGCTCCCCGAAGTGCAGGTAGTTGATGCTGTACAGGTCCATGTCCTCCGTGTGCCAAGTGAAGGTGGTCTGCCACAGGCCAAAGTACAGGTAGGGGGTGTTGACGCCTTTGATGACAACTCCACACTCCTGCTCCAGCAGATCCTGGATCGTCCCCAGGTGTCTGAGGTTCCAATGCTCAGTATTTTCACCAAATAAGGAGCCACATACTCCAGCCCCATAAATGGGAGAATTGTACATGCGGCTCTTCCAATAGGTCCGCTCCAAATCGTCAACATCCCGGTGTGTGGGAGTGCGGTATCTGTCAGTGTTGGCCAAGTGGCGATACTCCTCCACGGTCATGGATTTCTTCTTTTTATGGTATTGCAAAAAGACACCTGTTTGCCCAGTAGTTACCTGCTGCACAGGACTGGCTATGAGGATGTATCCACATCGTCATAGTTCTCTCTGGCTGTCCACTGTTTGGATGGGATTATCTTAGCCAGGCCTGCACGGTGGGCACCTTGGGATTCCATGTAAGCAATGTATTTGTTGAAATCCTTAAATTCTTCCATGGTAGGCCGGAAAGTCATGATTTTAAGGCTTGAGTTCTGGCTTCGATAGTCCTGGGAATTCATGGCTGCAAAATAAAGTCAGAAAACCCGATTCTTATGGATGTTCTGTGTATTTGGATGCTGTGCTTTTGTTTCTTTTTCTGTCTGAAAATCTCTTGCAGTGTATTGATGGCTCTGTGAGAGCAAATGCACTCTCCCCAGGCATGCTGATTGACCAAGGGAATTCTACTATGATGGACAACTATTGTTTCCCCCAAAGAGACAGGATTTGTGCACACGGAGTGGGTTTTCCCAGATTGCTCCTGGCTCATTATGCTGCTTTGGAAGTTTATTCAGTTGGAAGGGTGTCTCTATCTGTTGATACTTAGCTTCTGTTGCAATCCTGGGAAATTTCTAATTCCACTAACAAGGAGTGTCTCAAGGGATTTTTAAAAAGTAAATCTAAAGACAGTAATTCAGTAACATTCAACAGAAGTCAGGGGTGTCAAACTCAATTAAAATGCTTGCCATGTGGTGCAACAGGCAAGATTAAAGTGGGCCACATCACATTTACAAATTTTGTTGAATTTTTATTTTGAAGTGAGGATTCAGAAATATGGATAGGATAATTAAAACCCTATATAATTGTTTTTATTTAAACATTTGTTTTATTTATAAAACTATAATTATGCTTTTAACCGGAAATTTGCCAGTGCTTTCCTTCTACTAGCTTTCCCTTGCCTCTTATGGTGTGACCGGAAAATATAACAAAGTAATAAAAAACACAAAATGTTGGACAGCTGACAAATGTGATGCACAATCGTAATGGCTTCCCTCTAAAAATGTTAACTAGCATTGCCGCTAGGTATGGCTCATAACAGCATATCCTAGAGTCCTGTTTTTAACCTTTTCACTGTTAGGATCTGTTTTTATTATGCAATGAGAGTGGCAGACATCGCTTTAAAACGTTACCGGAAATGATCGTGTCTAGAAACGTCCACAGGCCTCCAGAAAAGACTTTGGGCCACCTGTATAGTGGTCTTCTGTAGTTAAAGGGTTAAAGAGGGAATTGTGTGTACAGTATTGCCTCCATCTCCCCTAAGCGCTATTTTCTTTATAACAATTTTTTCTATTTTCATTTTATTTCAGAGAATTTGGGGCCACAAAAAATTACCTGAGCAGTCGCAGGCAGCCGGAAGGCCACCAGTTTGACACCCCTGACATAAGTGAATGTTATGAGAAGTGCTAGTAAAAAATCAGGTGAATAAATATAGCCTGAAGATGCTAATATCAAAAATCACACTTCATGTAAAATATGAACCAAGATAACTAACCAAACAAACTCACTGACATCAGTTTCACCTTGTAACACATGGAGGAGATGTGCTTGTGTTTTCCTCAGGCTGTAACTCTTGACAAGCGTTAAAAGCCTTGTCTTTCTCCATGGAGCGACTGGTCCTTGGAACTGCTGGGTTGGCAGCCCAATGGGGCTCCAAGAGGGCTCCAATACAGGGCAGAAAAAGTGAACATTTCAGTGAACTTCATAGGAAAAATAAAATTTATGTAAAATGACTTCAACAGTCATCTTAAAACTGGATGAATTATCTTTAAAAATTAAGCAACAGAAATATAATTCATCAAGCACTTTCAGAGAAACATGCAATAGCTATCCTGATTAACACTAAAAGTGAACCTTGGAAAAACAAGTAGAGGTACAGAAAACTTTAGCTATGAAAGATATTTGTGTAACCCTATGTGTTATACAGAAACCTGAATGTAGTGAAAGTTCTCAAATATTGTGTTACCATTGGGATGATTGCCTCTTAAGTACATAGTATTTAGAAATAATGACCAGCAAATTTGAAACTCAGTATTGACCATAATGGGCAGTCCAATCTAGTTCTGGCTTTCTCATCCTACTCCCGCCCCCACCACCCCACCCATGCCCTGGCTATACACTCAAAAGTAACAAAAAAAATTGGGCAAAACAAAGCAATTTAGAAGTTGTTAAATATGTGTTATATAATAATTTTAGTCTAATTCCTAAGTTATATTATCTTTAGAGACATTTTAGGATTAAAACTAGATATACAATTATCTTTAAAAAAGTGAAAGCATAGCTTAAGGAGCCCTGAGTGAGATGGAGGTCAATGATCCACAGCTTTGTCTCTAACACAGAGCCTGGCAGTTCAAACTCAACTTACGTCAGATCATTGAAAAATACACCCACCTCATTTTACTAAGACAAGCAAGGTAACCCTATCACAGAATAAACACCCCGTAGAATATAGTAGCACTGCACCAGAGCATTAGCTTTAAGGCTGTAACCTTTATGGAGTCTGACTGTGCCATTTCTCTCTAGGCATCCCTTTCTTTCTCTCTTTTTTAAAAAAAACATTTTATTAGGGGCTCATACAACTCTTATCACAATCCATACATATACATACATCAATTGTATAAAGAGCACATCTGTACATTCTTTGCCCTAATCATTTTCAAATAGGCACCCCTTTCTCCTGTTTCTCCAAGAAACAGTTGATGAGCTTGAACCAATGACTAGTATTTTGCATCTAAGAGCTTAAAATCATTGCCTCTCCTGATTCCATGTGCATGAGAAGCATCAAATTGAAACAGAAAACCAAACATGTCTATGTCACAAATAATCTGCATCATTAGATGCATTTATCCTCAGTAGGTGAACATTAGAGAGAGTCAAATTAAAATCAAATTATGACTCGCAATCAGAGACAAAGTGTATTTCATGGAACTCAAACAGAAAGCTTTTCTTAAAGAAAACAAACAAAAAATCTGAATTCTGATACGAATTTATATTGTTTCAATATTTTATGATTTGAAGGAAAAAATATCAAGGAACTGGCATTGACCTCTACTAGATTAACATTTCAGTCCTTGGAAAATTGCAGGCTTGTTGAATAAAAGGTTCAGAGAAAATATAGGAAGATGTTCGTTGAGATGAAATGACATGGTAACTGCAGCAATCAGCTCCAGCATAACAATTGTAAGGATGGCCATGTTTTGGGCAGAATTGATTCCATCTTGACATAGGCTAACTATGAGTAAGACTTGAGGGTAAGTATGAATCAGGAACAATTCCATAGCCCAGAACACCAATAACAGCCTAAAACATCCAGTCAAAGACATGTATTTTAGGATCCATAAATAAAATGTAATTTATGAATTATGCATCTAAAAGAAATATTCTCACCACAGGAATGAAAATCTCCCAGGACAATTTTCATTGGATTAGACCCACCCAGATTCCAATGTGAAAATCCTATCAGTCTTTTATTAGGCCTGTGTTATCTCCACCCACCTTGTCATTGATCCACTCTTATGCCACACCTAGTAATCATCTGAGAAACATCAGCAAAAACAAACTAAATGCAATGTCTTTTTCCTAAAGCCTTAGAGAATTTCACTAGAAAATGGAACAAAACAGATTTAATTGCAAACCCAAAAATCTTAAAAGGAAGAATTTAATTAGAAAAAAATTCTTTAAACTCTCCAAAATACGTATGTCATTTTTTGTTGAATAAATGTGAAAATCATAGTTCACTTCTTTAAATTTGAAACCCCTAATAATGCAAATAGTTAGAATGTTTAGAAGCTAACTTAGAAGATGATTTGGTTTGGTTTCTCCTCAAAAGTACTTTCAGAGAGGCCTGGTGACATATTTTGAAAAACAAAAACAAAAACAAAACTTTGAAGACACTATGAGGCACGGTTCTCCTTTGACAAACATGTGACACCGTAAGTTAAAAACAACCGGATATCAAATTATCTAAAAACTCTTGACACTGCGAATATGAAGACAACTATCACAAGCTTTAAAAGATGTCTTCTGAAATTGCCACTGGAACAACCAGGGGCAGTGAGATGAAGGACCAGCCCGCCACCATGACTTTCACTGTCTCCCTCTCTCCAGACAACAGCTGCCATGAACAAGGGTGGGAAAATTCTATGGACAGCCACTCCAGAGAGGGAATGAGTGAAATGTTGCAACATAACTCTGGATGGCAAGCTCCAAGATGCTGAGTGGGTCCCTGTGCTCATTCTGACCAATCTGCTCCTAAAGGAATCCTGACCTGTGAAGGTTAAACTGCATCTGCTCAGACCTCAGGGAGAGCCAAGTGGGTGAGCCCAGCCCTCTGCAATCTAGGCTCCAGCACCCTTAGTCACTGAAAGACATTGAGTCAATGCTGACTCATAGAGACCCTATAGGACAGGGCAGAACTTCTCTTGTGAGTTTCTGAGTCTGTACCTTTTACCAGAGTATAAAGCCAAGTTTTTCTCCCACCCCTCCAACCTGTCAGAAATAGTTAGGAAAAAGTTTTAGTCACACTACTTACCTTTTCAGTGCAGAGTGGTAGAGGCTGGCAAGTCTCAGATATCACTCTGGAGCCTTCTCTTGATTCAAGTAGGTTGAGGGCCTGATGAATCCCAGATGGGCAGGTTAGATGGTAGGCTGATTCCTCACAGGCTGTGCAAACAATGAATCCAAGCTATGTAGGAAATATGGCAAGATGCTGTCTCACGTCTGGAGATCCACATCTGGTGAGTTTCTGGACCTGGCCAAAAGCTGCACAGCTTTCAGAGAGAATCCACTTATATTTATACTGGGGGAACCACACCCACCAGGATACTACCTCCCACTCCTGACTGCTGACAGAAAATCTCTTCATGGAAGTGATGGCATTATGTCAAACATTGTTATGTAGGCTGACATCATGGCCGAGCCAAGTCGACACAGAAACTCAGTCCTTACACATGACCCACTGTGCCTTTAACCCAAGTGATTTCAATAACATAAAAACTGTGAAAGGGAAGGAGGGAGGAGCAATACCCTTCCAGAAATAGCTTTATGAAACTGAATCTCATGTACACCCTATGGCTTTGACATTTTGACCATTTATCAAGCTGGCTCCTGCACTTAGTTCCAATTCACTGTCATTATGTCAAGTGCTACTCAGAGCCGCTTTCTAGAAATTAGGAGAAGTGCCCCTTTGGGTTTCTTTCTTTATTTTTAACATTTTAGGAGGGACTCATACAACACTTATCACAATCCACACATACATCAATTGTGCAAAGCGCATCTGCACATTCTTTGCCCTCATCATCTTCAAAGCATCTGCTCTCCACTTAAGCCTTTTTATATCAGATCTTCTTTTTTCCCCCTCCCTCCCCACTCCTCCCTCCTTCATGAGCCCTGGATAATTTATAAATTATTATTTTGTCATATCTTGCCCTGTCCGGCATCTCCCTTCACCCCCTTTTCTGTTGTCCGTCCCCCAGGGAGGAGGCCACACGTAGATCCTGGTAATCAGTTCCCTCTTTCCAAACCACTCACCCTCTACCCTCCCAGTATTGCCCTTCACACCCCTGGTCCTGAAGGGATCATCCTCCCTGCATTCCCTGTGCCTCCAGGTCCTATCTACACTTGTGTACATCCTCTGCTCTATCCAGTCTTGCAAGGCAGGGTTCGGATCATGATAGTTGAGGGGGGAAGGAAGCATTCAGGAACTGGAGGAATGCTGTATTCTTCATCAGTGCTACATGGCACCCTGACTGACTCATCTCCTCCCCTAGACCCCTCTGCAAGGGCATATCCAGTGGCCGACAAATGGGATTTGGGTCTCTACTCTGTACTTCCCCCTTCATTCACAATGGTAAGATTTTCTTTCTTCTTCTGATGCCATATACCTGATCCCTTCGACACCTCATGATCGCACAGGCTGGCATGCTTCTTCCATGTGGGCTTTGTTGCTTCTTAGCTAGCCCCTTTCGGTTTCGCAAACACTGAGACTCACTGCCACCCAGGAGAGAGTAAAACAGCCCTACAGGAGAGAGTAAAACGGCCCTGTCCATTTCTGAGTCTGTAATTTTTGCAAGTGTAGAAAGCCCTGTCTTTTGCCCCCGGAACAATTGGCTGTTTGAAAGTGCAGACCTTGGGGATCACAGGCCAACTCTTAACCACTACACCACCTGAGATAACATTGGGTTTATGATACTGTAACTCATTTCAGGAATAGATGGCCTCGTATCTCTCCCCAGTGATGGGTTGGTAAATTCAAACCACTGATGTTATGGTTAGTAGTCAAGACCTAATCAACTATGTTTCCAGAGCTTCATTTCTCTACAGTACAGGAACAGTCATTCGTCCCACTGAATGTGTTTCGAGGATTGCCATCTAGAGAAAAGTCCAGCACCTTTTTGTAATTCTTAAATGTGTTTAAGGAAGCATCCTTAATTGTGGGTTTTTCCATCCAACACTCATTTTTTTACAGATTAGGTGCATATAATTCAAATTAAGGGCATCAGCCATAGGATAAAGCCGTCATCTCCGTTAACTCTGAGGCAAGGTCCTTGTCTGCTGACAACATCTGTGGGCCTGACCTGCCTTAGACAGCAATCTGTATTTTGGCTTCAGCGTTACTTTGGGTTTAAGAGGTTCACTGGGTAGGGTCTTCTGGTGCACAGAAGAACTCTGATACAGCTCTCCTTTCTTGCTGTAGTCATGTCCTGCCTTCTCAATTCTCTATAATGCTTTCAGAGAGGAAAGTTTGTGGAGTCACACCTCAGGAAAATCCCCTTACCTTTCTTTATCTCAGAAAGATTATGAAGAAATAAAGGATTTACTGCCACACTCTGAATCCTTGTACCATGGAATGCTTTCTTACATGATTCCATTATACCTGATCCATTCTGCAGTGCCACATTTTATCATAAAAACCAAATAAACCAAATCCAGTGCCATTGTGTCCATTGCCCCTCATAGCCGACCTATGGACAAATTAGAACTGCTCCCTAGTTTCCAAATGCTACCAATCACAGGCTCCCAAAATAATTGGTCCAATTGCATACCCTCTTCTCAGGAAAAAAGAAAATCACCCACCACCTAGCTGCCAATTGAAAACGTTTGTATTATAGCACATAATTCAGAATAAAATGAAAATAACTCTCACTTCCATTGAGTATGAGCAGATTAATAGTGACTATGTAGTAAAGGGCAGAATTTACCCTGTGGTTTCTCAGACTGTAGCTATAGGAGTAGAAAGCCACATCTTTCTCCCATAGAATAAAGTACAGTTATCTGCTTTCTACCACAGAACCATTCCATTTCCCTCAAGGAGCAGTATCAGGTACTTTGGTAAACACTGTAAAAAGTCTTTATGGGAGCAGAATTCTCATCTTTCTCAATTGGAGACCTGGTGCATATGAAGCCTCCAACTCTTGATTAATAGACCAAGACCGCCTACTACTTGACCAGAGATCCAAAGCTGACACTACTAAATAACTGCCACACTACTGAGAATTATGATCCCAAGAAGTCAAGTCAATACAGGCAATGAACCACTGCACACAACGAAAATATTAAGACATGTCCTGAAGGCCCTGAACAGATAATGAGGTGTGAAAGAGATAGTGAAGAGTACACGCAAATCTGTTTGCTCTGCTTATACTAAGTAGAGCAAGTAAACACATATATTTCAGAATCCAATAGAATACACTCAATTCTCCCCCCCAAAGACACCAGAATATGTTACATAAGCTCATTACATAAGAAAGTAATTCAACTTATGTAAGGCTTTCAGAAACAGAAATTTATTCTCTCCCAGTTTGTGTCGATAGAAAGATAAATGTAGGTGACTGGTTATAAGGGATGGCTTTAACTACAGTTGACCCTGAGGCAAGGTCCTTGTCTCTATTAAGATTTAGGGTCCTGGCATTCCACCTCCTGGTCCCTAGGAATGTGTCAAGTCCAGGGTGTTTGCAGAGAGTCTGAGACTTCTCAGATGAACCATCTGACCCAAATAGGGAGCAAAGCAGTCCAGATTGAGGAGATTCCAGCTGTAATCCACCACCTATTTTTGGATATAATCTGGCTGCACCATTTTGAGGATATCCACATCAATGGGAAGTCACAGCACAATAAATTCCAGCTTCCTACAACGCAGCAATTGTGTGCATCACTACAAACTGTGGGTATCCTTGAGAAGAATGGGCATTACAGAACACTACATTGTGCTTATCTACAACCTTTACATGGATTAAGAAGCAGATGTGGAAACAGAACAACTCAATATTGCATGGTTTTAAATCAAGAAAAGTGTGCCAAAAGGACAAAGATATCCGTTTTGAAAGGAGTGTGACCATCGTTCTTCTTAAAGGTGTGGATGGTGACACTTCCTCTTACATACTTTCAATCTATTTTAAGAAAAGACCTGTCCTTGGAGAAGGACCCTGGAAAGAGCAAGGCCCTTGACATGAGATATTGACACAGTGGCTCCAACATGGAACACTCACTCGTCTATGCCAGGAAATGTGCAGGACAGTTCATTGGCCAACTGACTGGAAGAGATCCATTCTTGTACCCGCTCCAAAGAAACGTGGCCAGACAGAATGCTCACCTTGTAAAACGATAACATTGATGTCACATTGAAGTAAAATTTTGCTGTAAATCATGCAATGAATGCAGCAGGACATTGACAGAGAGCTGCTGGAGCTTTATGCTGCATTTAGAAGAGGATGTAGAACAAGGGCTCACCACTACTGAGGTGAGATGGATCTTGGCTGAAAGCAGAGGACCACAGACTGTAAAGACATTTGACTGTGTTGATTTTAATTTACTTTGGGTAGCCTTGAGAAGAATGGGAATTCCAGAACACTTCATGGTGCTTCTGTAGACCCTGTACATATATCAAGAAGCTCTTTTGGAAACAGAACAAGGGAATACTGCATGTTTTAAAATCAGGAATGTTATGTGACCTCTCCCTATAGTTATTTATCTATATTCTGAAAAAATAATCAGAGAAGCTAGATGGGGTTTTTTGCCCTCAACAATATTTTTTTATTAAAAATGTTATTGGGGGCTCTTACAATCCTTATAACAATCCATACATCAATTTTAGCAAGAATATTTGTACATATGTTGCACCATTATTTTCTAAACATTTACCTTCTGCTGAGGCTTGTGAGGCAGACTAGCAAAAGAAACTCCATTTTTGTAAGCTGCTAAGAAATTTGCCTGTTCCTCCCTCCCTTCTCAGAAAATTGACCGAGTTGACCCACCCATTTTCCCTCTCTTTATGGGAAAGCGTCTGCTGGTGGTTCACTTTAGAATGCACTCCCATGTTCCCAGGTTCTGGACAAATCAATTAGTTTTGATTAATCTTCATTATATCCTTAGTTCTTATTCAATATTGTTCCCTTGGATGTTATAATCTGAATGGTGTAGTTTGTTTTATTATGGTAACTAGGATGTTATAATCAAGTTTAGTATTTTTTAAAATTAATAAATCTTTTTATTGGGGCTCATATAACTCTTATCACAATCCATACATACATCAATTGAGCAAAGCACCCTTATACATTCATTGCCCTCGTCATTCTCAAAATTCGCCTTCCACTTGGGTTCCTGGAATCAGCTCCGTTTCCTTTTATTCCCCCTCTCTCTCCTTCTCCCTCTCCCTCCCCACTCCCCCCTTCCACCAGCTCCCTTTATATTTTATAAATAATTATTTTATCTTATCTTACACTGCCCGGCATCTCCCCTCACCCACCTTCCCATTGCCCATGTCCCAGAGAGGGAAGTTACACATAGATCTCCAAGATCGGTTCTCCCTTTGTACAACCGCTTCCCTCCCAGTGTTGCCACTACCACCGCTGGTGTTGAGGGGTTCATCCGTCCTAGATTCCCTCTATTTCCAGATCTCTACTGCACCGCTGTACATCATCTGGTATAACTAGGTCTGCAAGGTAGAATTGGGGTCATGGTAATTGGGAGGGGAGGAAGCATTCAAGAACTAGAGGAAGGTTTTGAGTTTCATTGTTGCTACACTGAACCCTGAGTAACTAATCTCCTCCCCACTACCCATCTGCAAGGGATGTTCAGCTGTCTACAGATGGGCATTGGGTCCCCATCACGCACTCCCCCTCATTCACGGTGACGTGATTCCCCCCATCCCCCGCCTTTGTTGTTTGAGACCTGGTCTCTTCTGCCCTTCACGATCACCCATGTTAGTGTGCTGCTTCCATGTGGGCTTTGTTGCTTCTGGGCTAGATAGCCGCTTGTTTGCTTTCAAGCCTTTAAGTCCCCAGACGCTATATCTCTCAGTAGCCGGGCACCATCAGCCTTCTTCACCACACTTACTTATGCACATCTTCGTATTCAGTGTTTATGTGAGGAAGGTGATCACACAATGATTGTTTTTGTTCCTTGGTGTCTGCTACCTGGTCCAATCAATACCTCGTATTCGCTTAGGCCATGTGCTTTTTCTCTGTGGGCTTTGTTGTTTCTGAGCTAGATGGCTGCTTGTTTGCCTTCAAGCCTTTAAACCCCCAGACTCTATATCTTTTTGATAGCCGGGCACCATCAGCTTTCTTCACCACGTTTGCTTACACACACGTCTGTTTTCAGTGATCATGTCGGGAAGGTGGGTATCATGCAATGACCATTTAGCTGGGCGAGGTGCTATTGTATTGAGGGAGTGTGCGTGAGGAGACCCAATGTCCATCTGCTACCCTACTACTGAACCTATAAATATATGCACATGTCTATTTCCCCCGTAATCATAAATATATTTACATATGTACATTTCTGTATTTAGGCTTCTCTGGATGCACTTTGCCTCCTATTCCTTTCCTCTATTTCCTTAGCTTTCTGCCCGTCCCACTACCATGTTCAGCCTTCATTCTGGTTTCAGTAATTCCTCTCAGTTACCTTGCCCTTGGTCACTCCTTACCAGTCCTCCCATCCCCTCCCTCCTCTGGTTTTGAACCATTCCCTTGTCCCTGTGTTGGCTAACACCTCCTCCCTTCCCCTACCTCCCACGCTCTCATGTCCTTCCAGGACCGTTGGTCCTGTTATATTCTACTCTCATTGTTTGTCCAGCCTTTCTTCTCTAGGTGCACCTGCTGATATAGTAATATGTGCATACAAATGCAGATGACTTTTACAGCGCCCAAGTTGCACATATGAACATGGCTTCAACAGCAGCAACACCAACACGCTGATAAGCAGAAAAGCCACTAACATACAAAATTTACAAGGTAAAAAAAAAGGCAAAACAAAAAGATAGCGAAAAAAGAAAAAAAATGCTAGGAGTTCAAGGTCTGTTTGTTGGCCTTTAGGAGTGTTTTCCAGATAAAACTTGTGTGGTGCCACGTTCTGGCCCCAAAGTCCATCCTTTATACACCCTCGGGATCTCTTTGTTCTGCTTCCCCCGCTGCTCCATTGCACGCCCCCAGTGTTTTCCTCAGTGTGGTGGGTTCAGCTCAGTCGCACATCCCCCACTGTGTCTCAAGTGCTGTCTCATGTAGGGCCATGTGTTGGTGCAGGATTTCGCATCTTGCAGTGTGGCCAGCTCTATGGTCCTCTCTGTACGATGGGCCCTTCGAGCTGGGCTATCAATCTGTGGGCTTGGTGGGCCCAGGTGTACTCCACTATATCCTTTCTCCTTCCTTTGTTTCAGCTTCATTCTGGATGTGTTGTGGTGTGTCAGTTCCTTTCCCACACCAGATCATCTATTTTCATTTTCTGTGGTACTCCCTTCGAATGTGGGGGTCGGGCCAATTCTGGATTGGGCCAGCGTATGGTCCAGCCTCTTTGTGTAGTCCTCCATATTTTACATTGCCCTCCTTGTTTGGTGTGTCATGGTGGGGTCCGCATGCATGTTCCAGTTCTGTGGGGACACAACCAATACTCTCCCCGGGTGGGTTAGTGCCCTGTTCCTCCCCATACCATCCACTCAGATTCTCCCCATCCTGGTTTTCCCTCCCCCTGCCCCACTCTTCCTTCTTTATGCTAGACTCTCATGTACCTCCCTAAGTGTGGCCTGCCCTCCCTCCAACTATCTATGCTTCCCCCCATTGATTGTGAGATGGATGTTTATTCTTCTATTTCTGTCAATGCTGATTGCACTTACCTCAGGGGACTCATGTTGTACCTGTTCCTTTGAGTCTGGCCTTACCTCGCTTAACATAATTCCTTCCAGCTCTTCCCATGAAATAACGTGTTTCATGTGCTCATCCATGCTTTTCAGTGCTGCATAGTACTCCATTGTGTGTATGTGCCAAAGTTTACTAATCCACTTGTCTATTGATGGAAACTTAGGCTGTTTCCAAGTCTTTGCGATTGTGAATTGTGCCACAATTAGCATTGCAGCGCATATGACTGGTCATATTTTATTTGCTGCTTCCACCGTGTATACGCCCAGTAGAGGGATTGCTGGGTCATAAGGTAGATCAATTTCCATTTTCTTTAAGTATTGCCAGATTGCTTTCCACAGTGGCTGTACAAATCTACACGACCACCAGCAGTGGAGGAGGGTTCCTATTTCACCACAGCCCCTCTAACAGTTGTTGCTCTCTGATTTGCTGATCTGGGCTAGCCTCAGGGGTGTTAGGTGGTATCTCACGGTTGTTTTGATTTGCATTTCTCTTATGGCTAGGAACTTTGAGCACTTTCTCATATGCTTATTGGCCACATGAGTCTCCTCTAGTGAAAGTTATTTTCAGTTCTTTTGCCCACTTCCTTAGAGGGTTAACTGTTTTCCTCTTTTTTGCAGGTCATGATGGTGTTGTAGATTTTTTTAATGAGTCCTTTGTCTGATGTGTCATTACTAAAAATCTTCTCCCAGTCTGTGGGTTGTCTTGTCACCCTCTTGGTGAAGTCTTTTGAGGTGCACAGGTGCTTTATTCGAATTAGATCCCATTTGTCGATTTCCAGTTCACCTGTGTGTGTACCCTTCCCTGTTGCAGTAAGCCAAGAGCTCCCTGGGCCAGTTCTCTGAGATTAGTCCTGATTCCCTCCTTAATGGTCCTGATGGTTTGGGATTTAACTTCTAGGTCTGTGATCCACCTTGAGTGTATTCTTGTGCATGGGGTGAGGTAAACATCTTGTTTCATCTTTCTACATGTGGATATCCATTGTTTCCACACCACTTATTAAAGAGGGTATCTGCTTCCCACTTGATGTTTTTGGGACCCTTGTCGAAGATCAGTTGTCTATATGCTGCTGATTTTACTCCTGGGCTTTCTATTCTTTTCCACTGGTCTGAGTGTCTATCGTTGTGCCAGTACAACGCTGTTTTGACCACTGTAGCTGTGTAATAGGCATTAAAATCAGTTAGGGTGAGTCCTCCAATTGTGTCCTTCTTCTTGAGGAGTTCTCTGCTAATTCTGGGTTTCTTCCCTCTCCATATGAAGTTGGTGGTCAGTTTTTCTGATTCTTTGAAGAAGGTTGATGGTATTTGAATTGGTATAGCATTGAACTTGTAAAGTGCTTTAGGAAGAACTGTCATCTTTACTATGTTAAGCCTACCTATCCATGAGCAGGGGAGGGTCATCCATTTGTGGAGGTTGCTTTTGGTTTCCTGTAATAGGGTTATATAATTATGCTTATATAGTTCCTTAGTGTTTTTTGTTAAATATATTCCTAGGTATTTCAGTTTGTTCTTAGCTACTGTGAAGGGCACTTCCCTCTTAATTGCCTCTTCCATGGCCCTGTCCGATGTGTATAGAAAACCTACCGATTTCTGTTTATTGATCTTGTATCCTGCTATTCTTCCGTATTCCTCTATCGCTGTAAGTACTCCAGCTGTGGATCTTTTGGGGTCGTCAATGTATAGGATCATGTCCTCTGCACATAGCAATAGTTTCACCTCCTCCTCTCCCAATTGGATCCCTTTGATGTCCTTCCGCTGTCTTGTGTTGTTAGCCAGAACCTCCAAAATGACAATGAATAGAAGTGGGGACAGGAGCATCCTTGTCTTGTACCCTTTTTCATTGGGAATGTTCTTGTCTTTTCTCCATTGACTATGATCTTGGCCGTTGGTCTTTCATAAATAGCTTGTATGAGCTTGAGGAACTTACCTTCCAATCCTATCTTCCTGAGTGTCTTGATTAGGAATGGGTGTTGGATGTTGTCAAATGCCGTTTCTGCATCTATGGATATTATCATATGGTTTTTATCCTTTTTCTTCTTGATGTGGTGTATGATATTGATGGATTTTCGGATGTTAAACCATCCCTGCATCCCTACTGCTGTATTCTATTGGCCAGTATTTTGTTAAGGATTTTTGCATCTATGTTCATTAGAGATATTGGTCTATATTCTCTATACCTGTGGGGTCTTTGCCCTATTTGGGTATCAAAGTAATGCTGGCTTCATAAAATGAGTTTGGGAGCTTGCCATTCTCTTCTATGTTATGGAATACTTTGTGGAGGATCGGTATGAGCTCTTCCCTGAACGCTTGGTAAAATTCTGCTGTGTAGCCATCTGACCCTGGGTCCGTTTTCCTTGGTAGGTTTTTTATGACCGTCTCTATTTCTTCCTTCGCTATGAGTTTGTTGAGGTTCTTGATCTCTGTCTGAGATAATCAAGGGAGAGATGGTTTTTTCTAAATATTTATCCATGTCTTCCAGGTTTCTGAATTCATTAGAATACAAACCTTCATAGTACTTTGTGATTATACTTTTTATCTCATTGGGGTCTGTTGTTATTGCCCCCATTTCATCCCTCATCCTGCCTATTGATGTTTGCTCCTTACTATCCTTGGTAAGCTTTGCCAGAGGGCTGTCAATTTTGTTGATTCTTTCATAGAACCAGTCTTCTAGTTGCGTTAATCTTTTGCATTGTTCTTTTGTCTTCCCACTGGTTTAACTCCGCCCTGATTTTTATTATTTATTTTCTCTTGCTATTGGAGGGGTTGTTCTGTTGACTCTGTTCTAGTTGTTGGAGGTTTTGTGTTAATGTATTTGTCATACGCCTTTCTTCTTTTTTCATATATGCATTTAATGATATCAAGTTACATCTAATAACTGCCTTTGCAGTGTCCCATAAGTTTTGATACGTTGTATGCTCATTCTTGTTAGTTTCTAGAAACTTCCTAATATCCTCTCTGATCTGGGCCTGTACCCACTCATGTCGCAGGAGATCCTTGTTTATTCTCTAATTGGTTGCCCTTGCTTTTCTGGATGCCCTCTTATTAATCACCAGCTTTATGGCATGGTGGTCTGAGAAAGATGTCTGGATAATATCTATGTGTTTGCATTTACTCAGGCTGGACTTGTGTCCCAGCATGTGGTCTATTCTTGAAAAAGATCCATGTGGATTGGAGAAGAATGTGAAACCTTTTGCTTTTGGATGAAAAGCTCTATAGATGTCTATCAGGCCCTGTTGCCTAAGTACATTGTTTAGCGCTCTGGTCTCTTTGCTGAGCTTCTTTCCCAGTGACCTGTCTTTCTGTGTTAGTGGAGTGTTAAAGTCCCCCACTATTATTGTTGATTCCGTGATTTCTTCTGTCATCTTTTTAATTGTTTGACGAAATTTGCCGCACCATTATTAGGTGTGTCAATATTCAATATGCAACGTGCTACCTGGTTTACCGAGCCTTTGAGCATTATGTAGTGTCCCTCTTTGTCTTTTTTTATGGTTTGGATCTTGACGTCCATTTTGTCAGAGATTAAGATAGCCACTCCTGCCTTCTTGGAGTTACCATTCGATTGGTAAACTTTCTGCCAGCCCTTTATTCTTAGCATATTCTTGTCTGCTCGCTTAAGATGTGTCTCTTGCAGGCAGCAGATTGATGGGTTATGTTTTCTAAGCCAGTCCTCCAGCCTCTTTCTTTTAATATACGAATTGATTCCATTGGTATTCAGAGTAATTATTACTATCTCTGGATTCATAGTTGCCATACTCTGTTTTATGTTTTGGGTCTTACCGTATCTCCCTTCATATCATTGTGCTGTGTTTGAATGGAGCGTTTTTATCATGTCCTCTTTTCCATCTGAGACCCTGTTGTCCTGGTACTTGTTGCTGGCATGTTGTTGGCTTCTAGATGGAGATGGGCTATATGGTGGTCTCCTGATTGTTCTAGGTGGAACTTGATCCTCTGGCCATAGGGCTTCAACCAGTATGTTCCGCAGGGTCGGGTGACTTGCAGCATATATTTTGAGTTCTTCCTTGTCCTGGAAGACCCTTATCTTACCCTCTAAATTAATGGATAACTTGGCAGTGTACAGGATTCTGGGGGAGGCATTTTTATCTTTCAGCTTTTGGAAGTTGTTGCTCCATTCTCTCCTCCTCTTCATGGTATCTGCTGATAAGTCTGAGCATATTCTTATTTGTTCTCCTTTGTACGTGACTGTCTTCCTTTCTCTTGCTGCTCATAAAATTTTCTCTTTTTCCTCTACGGTGGATATTTTACTATTATATGTCTTGGCATGTTCTTCTTGGGATTTAGCTTAGCCGGCGTCCTTTCTGCTTCCTGTATGAGTGGCTGTATCTCCCTTGTTAGGTTGGGAAAATTTTCTTCCAGAAATTCCTTTGCTATCTTGGCTGTCGACTTGTGTGTTGTGTTCCAGTAAACTGATTATTCCAATATTATTCCTCTTCATAGCATCTGTCATTGATCTCAGGCTGTCTTCTGTTTCTTTAATTTTCCTATCTGATTGTTTTTCTCACTTGCTTCATTCTGTTTGAGTGTCCTCGAGTTCACTGATATGATCCTCTGCCTCCTCAAGCCTAAACGTAGCTTCTGTGACCTTTTGTGTGGCTTCTGATACCTCCTCTGTTAGTTTCTGCAGTTCCCTTTCATGGGTAGAATTCATCCCCTCTATTGTGCATTTCACCCCCTCTATCATTGCATCCTTATTCTGGGTAGCTTCTCTTAGCTCCTTTATTACTGCAAGCAGAGTTCTGAAGATTTCCTTTTGTGGCTGATCTATATCTGTTTCTTCTATTAGCAATGTTAGGTCTGTTACTGTTCTCGTTTCTCTGTTTTTTGGTTTTTTTGTTGGGAGTGATGTGGTCTGTGATTTTTCCTTGATCCTTTCATAGGCCCCATGCTTCTGGGAGACCGGGGTAACCTTATCTATGTTATTGTTAAGGATTCTTTCAGGCAATTGCCTATGACCTACTCTAAGGGTGGGTCAGGCTGTTGTGTAGGCCGAGTTCTCCGACGGCTTGGTGACCCGCAGTGGTGAGATGTTTCAGCAGCTGGAGTGGGGTCTGGAATCTCAGTGAGTGCCCTCACGCTGCTTTGACCTCGTTTGACAGGGTACCCTTAGCAGCTCCCTCTTTTTTGGGGGAGGGGGGATAGTAATAAAAAAGGATTTAAAAGGTTAACGATTTAAAAATAGTTTTTAACAAAATATTGGGCAGAGGAAGAAAAAATTGGAGTGAGAGGAAGAAGAATAATCTATGAAAGAGGAGGGACAAGCTCTGATAATAATATAGGTGAAAGGAGAAGGAAAAAGAGAGAAAAGGAGAATCTATAGAAAAGGGACAGAAGAGAAGTACTAGCAATAATGAAAAAAGTAGGAAGGAAGGAGAGAGAGAATACAGCACAGAAAGTAAAAGAAAGGAAAGATAAAAAACAATGCTAGATGGAAGATATGTAGATGTGTATATGTAAAAATTTCCTCTTTTTCCCTCTAAGCGCTGGTGATGCCTAATAGAATGTGCAGGTGCTTGAGTTTGCATTGTCCCAAGACGTGGTGCTGATCTGGGCTCCGGAGCAGGGCTATGTGGTGGTGGTGGGGAGGTGGTGGGAGTGCTCGTCAGCTCAGCAAGCCCTCCCAGGTCCCTGCAGGCCTATAGAGTTGAGCCTGTGGTCAGAGGCTACACAGGTGGGAACCGCTCCCCACTGGCGGTCCTGCACTAGCTGGAAAGTGCTTGGGCAGCTAAGGGTACTGAGAGGAGGCACAGGGCACAGTGTTTGCCTCCTGTGGTGGCTGGGGAGGGCTCCAGCAGGCTTAGAAGCTGGCACTGGGGACCCCACTGGGCCCCTATGTGGTGTGAGCCAGCTGGAGCACACAGACAGCTCTGCAGTTAATGCAAAGCCGAGCCCCAGGTTCCCCAGCAGGCAGAATGTTTATTGTTTAATCTGCCCGGGCTGTGAGCTGTGTGGACCAACTTCTCAGCTGAGCCACATGGACAGCGGCGGCTTGGCTCGAAACTGCAGAGAGAAATGGCGCCCTTCCTCCGCCCAGGCTCAGAGCTCAGAGCCGTGGCCGCTGGGATCCCTGCAGCTCACAGGGGGAGGGGGGGAGAGTGTGTGCTATGCCAGTCCACTGGAGTGCAGAGCTCTGTCACTCATGCTCTCTCGGCAGTGGCACCCACTCCAGCACCAGGCACTGGGAGGGGCCCTCGGCAGGCAGACTCAGTGGCCCGGGCCGCGGTACTCTGTGGAAATGCAGGGTCGTGGGTAGGTGTGGGTTGGGCTATGGCTCGTGCCAGCGGGAAGTGCTCAGCGCAGGATCCCGGCTGGGAGTGTAGCGGGGGCTAGGCTCCCGGGGGTGGGAGGCCGGGCACACGGAGGGTCAGTGGAGAGGTCCGCGGCAGCAGTGTGGGTGGATGATCCCCCGTGGGGGTCGCCAGACAACCTGCAGGTTTGTTACACGGAGCTTGGTTGAATGGAGGGAGGGACGCGGGCCCGAAGGAAGATGGCTGCCATGAAGGAGAGGAAAGCTTCTCTCCTAGTGGGGTCCTGCGAGTGGGCAGCTGGTGTAGGGGATCACGCGACCTGCTGCGCTTGTCCAGGCAGGGCAGGCAAGTGACTCTGGGCTGGGGTCCGGTCTGGGGATGGAGCTTAGGCTAGTGGCCAGTGTGATGGCGGCAGCCTAGTGACCGGAGATGTCTCAAGAGTCCTGTTTCACCGAGACCCCTGCTTCGGAGAAATGCATGGGGTGGGGCTGGGGTGCTGTCCCTGGGGGGATATTTCACTCACCAGATTCCTACCATTAAGCTACCTGGATACCAAACTCGGAGGAGCTCTCGGAATATGTGGATGCTCCGGTCGGCCATCTTCTTTATTCCTGTTTAATCATTTTTTTGAGCTCTTACAAATATCATAACATTTCATAATTCAGTCACATGGAGCAGTACTGTACAATTGCTACCACAGTTTCAAAACATTTTCTTCTTGACTTCCTTGATATAAGCTCCCCTTTTTCCCCTCCCTTCCCCGTCCTCAATTTCTTTATTTTGGAAAACAGAACCTGGATGAAAGCAGCCTTATCTCTATGCTCCTGATCACAGGGCTTGGAAGACAGTACTAGTGTTAGAAGAAAACCTCCTCAAGCTCCAAGGATAAAGCTAGAGCCGAAATGCACAATCTCCAGATGGAGTTTTCTCCACAGCTACCCTATACTAAGATGTTAGTATACAGCTCCTACAGGCGCCTGACTTCTTGCTACTCAGCTAAGAGATGCCTAGCTTTAAAAGCAATCAGCTTCCCTTTATCACTTCTTCTCCCAAATGCCCTCTGGATCAGTCCTATGGGATGGTTGTATAATTGAAGGGCAGAAATAAAAAAGGCGTTATATTCTTTCACCTATTTATGGATAGCAATAACCCCCACCCCCAACACACACACACACACACACACACACACACACACACACACACACACACCAACCTAACAACGTAGGCACAACTTTTACCCTGGGGGTTCTTGAAATAATTGGGTGAGCAACTTAAGACTAGTGCCGAGGGCAGGTGAATTGGAGTAACTGTCTCCTGAGTGGAGAGAACAATGACATGTCTGCTCTTGTAGTTAAAACTGCTGGCAGATAGGAATAAGCCATGTGCTTGTATGAGGTATCATTAAGGTAACACTATAATGAGAGGATATCATGAGGATAATTTTTAATTAGGGGAATGTGACTGGGACTCTTCTTCAACTTAAAAATGTGAATTCCTCTCTCCATCCAAATACTTGGCCTTGCAATCTTCTTTAATTTTGAGAAAAAATAATTAGTCTGTATCCTCTCTTCATGGTCCTCATTTTCCCACAGCCTAAAACTTATCATGGAGTGTTTAAAAAGAATTCAGGATATTTCAACATTCACATTTGTCCATTCTCTTTGTGTCTGTGCCTTCTGGAGTCTTGCATGACTCGCTTCTATATAAATTCACTGTTAAATGACCTTGCTATCTTATTCCGGTATTGGAGATGAGGCCACTCTACTCGGTTTTGCTGTCTGCTTTATCTTCCTTAATTATACCCACTATTCCTAAGGGCCCAATTGATGGTGGGGCTGGATCCCATGGTTTACGTTTGCTTAAACAGTTGGTGTACAAATCTAAATATCACTTGTAAGTGGTCTTACTTACAGGCATATGCATATTAACCTTCCACTGACAGAATTATTCTTCAGGGAAGATCTTGCCATGTACTGTGTGATGATGAATACGATGCCAAGCTCCTTTCATTTGTCAATCTCAGCCTTATAAACTACTTGATTATCTAAGTATAAATAGACAATACCACACTAAGTTTAATAATTCATAAACAATTGATTTTTAAACATTCCATTTTATTTTGACAACTTGCAGATTTTTCTTGATAGCACTTCATATATACCATCTTCACATTTTGATAATATGTGTGCAGCTATTTTTTTTTCTCATTTTCAGTGTTTTCCTCCATCCACGTCATTAATGTTGACTTTACTTTGAGGATTTAGTACTTCGTCATTATTATTTCCTTGTCATTAAACCTAAAGGGTTCATGTTCCAGAAGTAGATCACCAGGTCTTCCTCCCCACCCTTATTTCTGGAGATTCCACTAAGACCTCTCTACCATGGGTGATCCTGCTTCTATTTGAAATACTGGGTGGCACTGCTTATGGCATCACAGTAACATGCAAGCCACCGCAGGACAACACTGAGGGAGAAGTGGTGTAAGCTAGAATACAGGTTCCCTAAACATGCTGGCTCATCCATACCCGAAGATATTAGACCACCACGTTTGCCCATCAGAGCTCAGGTTTAGAAACTTCCTCACTGTTATCCTTTATCTGAGCAGTGTCAGTGTTGGATTATGAATTTCCTGAGGAAGCAATAAGGCTCAATTCTGTGCATAATGCTGAGTCAGTCTCGCTGTTATTTCCCCGGTGTAAAACACCATTTGGTAAGTGAGAAAATTTTCCCAATGACATTACCTTGTCAGGCAGGCACTGGAGACTGCTGTAGGGACAAATCTGAGGTGTTTGCTTGGATACAACGTGATCATCAAGGGTTACACACTACCACTCTATGTGTGTGTATATTTCTTTAAAATTTTCCCTTTTCAATTTCTTTCCCATTTCTGCCTCCCTGTGGCTATGCTCCACTGAGAGAACAACAGTGGAAAGGGGAGCAGTTAACCTCCCTGGCTGTCTAATTATGTCCATAATTTTGTAACCAAATTTTTCTTTATTTTTGAAGTGAAAACATTTCATAATCAATGAATATCAGTATTCTAACATGAAGGTTGCCAAAAATGGAGTTGAAAGTAATTTATTCGTGGTCCAATAACATTTCTGCATGCGTTGCGCCACCAGTCCCTGGAGTAGGATCAGGCCCAGAAATTTGCAAATGATGTATTTGTTCACAGGATAGTTCTTTCTGCTTCTAGTAAACTTGTGAAGCATAGTAGCGGATTGTTGCTCTTCAACCGGTTTGTCTCCATAATAATTTTTTCAATGACCTCATCAATCAAAATAATTGTTACGCCAAAGGGTTGTAGTGGTCATCCTCTACTTGCATACCTGGTGCTCCAGTAAATGGGAATCTTGGTGGAGCTGGCTCTTCCATACCTGAAGACAATAGAGCACCACGTCTGCCCATCACAGAGCTCAGGTGTAGAATCCGCCTCACTGTCATCCTTTCTCTGAGGACTGGCATTGTTGGCTTATGAATTTCCTGAGGAACCACTGTCGCGCTATTCTGTGCATAATGCTGAGTCACTGTTGCTGTTATTTCTCTGGTCTAAAACCTCTGTTGGCTTAAAATGAAACGTTTTTGATGCCATGGACAAAAATTTCCAGTCAGAAGATGTCCGGAGCCATGAGGCCCGGCCATTTGCTTGGAATTTACTAGCCTGAGCTCTGGGCATTCTTCTACCCCAGCCTTCGTGACAGAGCACTGCAGCTGTAGATCTTGAGCAAACAAGGGTTAATGCTCTTTAGATAAGCACCCATTTCCTGCATCCCTTTGTTTGGGCAAAAGATCGGCTTCCCCTATGCTTGATTTGCATGTACATGCCACTCCTCTGCGTACCTAATTGAAGACTGTAAGCCCTTACTGACTCATGGGCAGGGCGCGCTCCCCTGAACTCCCTGATTGGCCTGTTGCCAAGGTAGCCTAATCTGCATGTGCGGCTGAGGCTGCCCCCTTGGCTGGCCCTTATAAGCTGTGACTCTTTGTTCATTAAAACAGGACTTGATCAGGATATTGTCTTGTCCTCATTCTCCGTGCCTCTTGTACCCCCCAATTCCCACTCTCTCCCCCAGGACCTACGGTGAACGTCCCGCTGGCCGGGACATACTGGCACCCATCGTGTGAACTGGGTACGAGGGATAAAGTGAGGGATGAAGGCGCAGGAATAAGCCGGCGAGTTAAAGTGGAAGAAAATTCCTTCGGCCGCCACGGGAACCTGCTGCGGTGTAACTGAAGGTAAGAGCGCCTAAAGATGGGTCAAGAATTGAGCAGCCATCAGATTTATGTGAAACAATTGAAAGAGGCTTTAAAGGCACGGGGAGTAAAGGTCAGGAGTTGCGATTTATTTAGGTTTTTTGACTTTATAAAAGATACTTGTCCTTGGTTTCCACAGCAAGGGACAATTGATATAAAAAGATGGAAAAGAGTTGGTAATGCTTTAGAGGATTATTATGAGGTCTTTGGACCGGAAAAAATTCCTGTCACAGCCTTTTCTTATTGGGCTTTAATTAAAGATTTAATAGATAAGAAGGAAAAATGTCCGCAAATAACACCGGCCATTGCCCAGACAGAAACAATATTAAAAATCAGTTCTAAAACAGATCTTAGAGAGTCTCAACCAGGGAAGAAGATTGACCTTACTCCCCTAGATAGAGATGAAGAGGAGGCCAAGGACCCTCCTATAATAACAGATGAAAACGATAAAGAAGGGACAAAAAACTCTTCTATTAAAATTAAAGACCAAGAAGGACACAATAGGCCGAAAATATATCCAATCTTAAAAGAATTCCAAGATAATCAGGATGAGTACAATCCTGACCCTTTAGAGAAAGATTGGGATGATTTTGAAGAGAAGGCAGCTAAGTATCATAATCCTGACTGGCACCCTCCTCCTTGTAATTTGCCCTCAGCACCTACAGTGATGGCAGTAGTGGACCCAAACGAGGAACTCAAAGAAAAAATTAGTCAGCTCAAGGAACAGATAAGACTAGAAGAGCTGTATCAGTCCTTGATTAACAGACTGAAAACGTTGAGAACAGGGAATACAGGCACATCGGACCCAGACAGGCAAGGGAAATTTGTCCGCCCACCCCAGCAGCACAGGCAGCACTCCTTTAAAGAGGAGAGGTATGCGGCAGGAGGGGGAGAGGGTCTCTCACCTCTGCATGCTTTCCCAGTCACTGAAAGCACAGATGAGCAGGGGGAACCTATCAGAAGGTATACTGGTCTCACTTTTACCCTTATCAAGGAATTAAAGAAGGCTGTTTCTCAATATGGGGCCACTTCCCCATATAGCATAGCCCTTTTGGATTCCTTGGCTGAACAATGGCTCACCCCGGGAGATTGGAATGTGCTGGCAAGGGCTGTTCTCGCTGGAGGAGACCATTTGCTCTGGAAATCTGTGTTTTATGAATCCTGCCGAGAAACGGCAAAAAGGAACGCTCAAGTGGGAAAGGATTGGGATCTTGACATGTTGATAGGCGAGGGTGACTATGCCGCAATTGAAACCCAAAAGCAGTACGACCCTGGGTTGTTTGCACAAATCCAAGCAGCCGCTACAAAGGCTTGGAAAAAACTTCCCGTTAAAGGGGATCCCGGAGCTTCACTCACAGGAGTTAAGCAGGGGTCAGATGAGCCCTTCGCAGACTTTGCTCATAGACTCATGACAACAGCGGAAAGGCTCTTCGGTAATGCTGAGGCTGGTCTAGATTACGTAAAACAACTGGCATATGAGAACGCCAATCCGGCCTGCCAAGCAGCAATTAGACCCCACAGGAAAAGGACAGACTTGAAGGGATATATCCGCCTTTGTTCAGACATCGGGCCTTCCTATCAACAGGGCCTGGCTATGGCAGCAGCCCTTAGTGGGCGAACAGTAAGGGATTTTCTTAATGACCGAGATAAAAATAAAAAGGGTTGCTTTAAATGTGGCAAACTTGGACACTTTGCTAAGGATTGTCGAGGGGACCCACATAGGAGCGCTGAGACGAGGGCTCCAGGCCCTTGTCCAAGATGCAGAAAAGGAAAGCATTGGGCCAATGAATGTAAGTCTAAAACTAATAGTCAAGGGAATCCTCTGCCACCCCAGCAGGGAAACGGCATGAGGGGCCCGCCCCAGGCCCCGAAACAAGCTTATGGGGCCGTCAGCTTTGTTCCAGCAAACAGCAACAATCCATTTCAGAACTTAATAGAGCAACCCCAGGGAGCGCGGGACTGGACCTCTGTTCCACCTCCCACACAGTACTAACCCCTGACATGGGAGCACAAGCCTTAAGCACTGGGGTACATGGTCCCCTCCCCCCTGAAACCTTTGGATTGGTCTTAGGGAGAGGTAGTGTCATTACGAAAGGCATACAAATCTACCCAGGGGTAATCGATAATGATTATGCTGGAGAAATTAAAATTATGGCCAAAGCTTTAATAGTATCATTACTATACCTCAAGGAGAAAGAATAGCTCAGTTAATTCTACTACCATTTTTTAAGACTGATAATAAGAGCCAATGTTCTAAAAGAGGGACAGGAGGCTTTGGATCCTCTAATGTATATTGGGTACAACCAATTACTAATCGGAAGCCTTCCCTGACCTTATGGTTGGATGGCAAGCCATTTACAGGACTAATAGATACCGGAGCTGATGTAACTATTATCAAACAAGAGGATTGGCCTTCTACATGGCCCACTTCGGAGACGCTGACTAATTTGAGAGGAATTGGGCAAAGTAGTAACCCTCGTCAAAGTTCTAAGTATATCACCTGGAAAGACTATGAAAATAATTCAGGCCTCATTAAGCCATTTATTATACCTCCATTGCCTGTTAACCTCTGGGGCAGGGACTTGCTCTCCCAAATGAAGGTCATGATGTGCAGCCCCAATGATATAGTCACTGCACAGATGCTAGCTCAGGGTTATAGCCCTGGAAAAGGACTAGGGAAAGGAGAAGATGGCATCCGGCAACCAATCCCAGCCTTGGGACAATTGGATTGAAGGGCTTTGGAAATTTTTGATCTCGGCCATTGACATGCCTGCACCCCTAGGGTGTGCTGATCCAATCACTTGGAAATCAGATGAACCCGTATGGGTTGATCAATGGCCTTTAACAACCGAAAAACTGGTTGCTGCCCAGCAGTTAGTGCAGGAACAATTAGAAGCAGGGCATATCACAGAGAGTACTTCTCCTTGGAACACCCCTATATTTGTCATTAAAAAGAAGTCTGGTAAATGGAGACTCTTACAGGATCTGAGAGCTGTAAATGCCACCATGGTACTCATGGGTTCCCTGCAGCCAGGATTACCTTCCCCAGTAGCGATTCCTCAAGGATATTTTAAAATTGTTATAGACCTTAAAGTTTGCTTCTTTACAATCCCCTTACATCCGGCAGATCAAAAAAGATTTGCTTTTAGTGTGCCATCTACGAATTTTAAAGAACCAATGAAACGGTACCAGTGGAAATTTTTGCCTCAGGGAATGGCGAACAGCCCCGCCTTGTGTCAGAAATATGTAACTGCAGCTATACAACCCGTCAGAAACCTTTGGAAAGACATGTATATTGTACATTATATGGATGATATTTTAATAGCAGGGCAGCTAGGAGAGCAGGTCTTGTAATGCTTTGCCCGGCTCAAGCAGGAATTGGCAGTGGCTGGGCTACAAATAGCTCCAGAAAAGGTACAATTACAAGACCCATATACTTATTTGGGGTTTCAAATAAATGGACCAAAAATAACCAATCAAAAGGCTGTCATTCGTAAAGATAAGTTAAAAACACTCAATGATTTTCAGAAACTTTGGGGAGATATTAATTGGCTACGACCATATCTGAAGCTAACCACAGGTGAATTAAAACCTCTGTTTGATATATTGAAAGGTGACTCCCATCCTAAGTCTCCCAGAACAATTTCAGAAGAGGCGCTTATTGCACTTAAACGGGTAGAAGATGCTATTGCTGCTCAATTCGTTACTAGTATAGATTATTCTCAGCCCTTGACATTTATAGTCTTCAACACAGCAGTTACACCTACTGGTTTGTTTTGGCAAAATAATCCCATTATGTGGATCCACTTGCCCTCTTCACCTAAAAAGGTTTTACTCCCATATTATGATGCTATTGCTGATATGATCATTTTGGGCAGAGAAGATAGTCGAAAATATTTTGGAATAGAACCTTTGAAAATTATACAACCCTATTCTCGCTCACAAATTCACTGGCTTTTCCAAAACACTGATACATGGCCTATAGCTTGTGCTTCTTATGCTGGTGAATTAGATAATCATTACCCACCGGATAAATTTATTCAATTTTGCAAATTGCATGCGTTCGTCTTTCCTCGTATTATTAGTAAGGAACCTTTAAATGATGCGTTGTTAGTGTTTACTGATGGGTCATCTACAGGAGTTGCTGCCTATGCCTTTTCTGACAAAATAATTCAATTCAAGACTACGCATACATCAGCTCAATTGGTGGAATTACAAGCCCTTATTGCAGTTTTTTCAGCCTTTCCCGATCGGGCACTCAATATTTATACTGACAGTGCTTACTTGGCTCATTCAGTTCCCCTCCTGGAAACTGTTGCACAGATTAAACATATTTCAGAAACGGCTAAGTTATTTTTACATTGTCAGCAACTTATTCGTAAGAGAACTGTCCCCTTTTTCCTAGGGCATATTAGAGCTCATTCAGGTCTACCAGGGCCCCTCACTCAGGGTAACGAAATAGCAGATGCCGCCACAAAAATAGTGGCCACAGTTACCAAGGAAGGCCTAACCTTAGCACAGGCCGCTCATGATCTGCACCATTTGAATGCTCAGTCCCTAAGACTGATGTTTAAAATAACTAGAGAACAAGCTAGACAGATAGTTAAACAATGTAATAACTGTGTGACATACTTGCCAGTTCCCCACCTGGGAGTCAACCCCAAAGGGCTTGTTCCTAACATGATTTGGCAAATGGATGTTACCCATTATGCAGAATTTGGTAATCTAAAATATATTCATGTATGCATAGATACTTATAGCGGGTTCATACTTGCTACCCCCCAAACAGGAGAGGCCACCAAACATGTTATAGCTCATCTGTTGCACTGTTTTTCCATCTTAGGTATTCCTAAACAAATAAAAACAGATAACGGTCCTGGCTACACAGCAAAGGCCTTTCGGAATTTCTGTGATAAATTACAAATAAAACATGTCACCGGGATCCCTTATAATCCTCAAGGACAGGGAATGGTCGAAAGAGCCCATTTATCTTTAAAGATTACCATTGACAAAATAAAAAAGGGGGAATGGTACCCCACTAAGGGTACCCCCAGAAATATCCTTAATCATGCTCTCTTTATAAAAAATTTTTTAACATTGGATGATCACGGAAAATCCGCCGCTGATCGCTTCTGGCACTCAGAATCTCAAAAACAATTCGCCATGGTAAAATGGAGGGATCCATTAGACAATTCATGGCATGGCCCAGACCCAGTGTTGATCTGGGGGAGAGGCTCGGTCTGTGTGTTCTCTCAAGAACATGATGCAGCCAGATGGCTGCCAGAGCGACTGGTGAAACAAGTCGACAATAACAATCAATCCAGGGAAGAGGTCATTCCCTGAGAGTACCCTTTCTTATCATTTCAGAAATGAGTCCTGGCACAATATTCCTGTGGATTGTCACCCTGCGCATCTACATGACTGGAATCCACGCTGGCTTCGATGACCCAAGCAAGGCTCATGCCATACTATAAAATCGGTATGGCAAACCCTGTGATTGCGAAACAGGATATGTGTCAGCACCCCCAAAGAAAGTCAGGTCTATAGTGGACTGCGCCTCTCATACAGCATATCAAGACTGGACTTCTAATATGTGGCAGTGTGTTAAAAAACCGAACATAATCCCTTCCGAGGATGGGCATCCTGGGCCTTGCCCATGCACAACATTTTACCAAGCTGTGCATAGCACCTGTTATGCCTCTTATCAGCCATGCACACACGGGAGTAATACTTACTTTACTGCCACCTTAGAGAGGACACGCCCCGGGTCCATTGGGGGTGATTGGAGTGTCATACCTCAAACCACAGGAGTATCTAACAACTTGGGAGTTGCCTCCTGCACAGGTACAGTGGGACAGCCTGTGTGTTGGGAGATCAACCCTCCTGTTCACATATCAGATGGAGGAGGTCCACAGGATAAGGTCAGAGAGATTGTTGTACAGAAGAAAATTGAGGAGCTACATAAAGCATTATATCCTCAACTTCAATACCATCCCCTAGCATTGCCTAAGGCTAGAGGTGAACTGGAACTCGATGCTCAGACTTTTGATATCCTTGAAGCCACATATAAGTTGCTTAACGCTTCTAATTCAAGCCTTGCTAAAGAATGTTGGCTTTGTATGAGGCAAGGATACCCTGTCCCCCTTGCCATACCTACACATTCCATGAACTATACAAATAATAGTTCTTGCATAATGATTCCTCCCCTACAGGTACAACCTTTACAATTTTCCAATTCTTCCTGTTTCTTCTCCCCCTCTTACAATAATACTGATGAGATTGATGTAGGTTTAGCTACATTTACCTATTGCAGTGCAATAATTAGTATTTCAAAGCCCCTGTGTGCTCCCAATAGTTTAGTTTTTGTCTGTGGTAACAACCTGGCTTACACCTACTTGCCTGTGAATTGGACAGGGTTATGTGTATTAGCCTCCCTCCTTCCGGACATAGATATCATCCCTGGAGATGAACCTGTCCCTATCCCTACTATTGATCACATATTGGGAAAAGTTAAAAGAGCAGTGCAATTTATTCCTTTACTTGCAGGATTAGGAATCTCTGCCGCGGTTGCCTCCGGAACTGCCGGCTTAGGTGTCTCTATGACTCAATATACCAAACTGTCCGGACAATTGATTTCAGACGTGCAAGCCTTGTCAGGCACCATACAAGATTTGCAAGATCAGGTAGATTCTTTAGCAGAAGTAGTGCTGCAGAACAGAAGAGGCTTAGATTTGCTCACTGCAGGGCAGGGAGGTATCTGTTTGACCCTACAGGAGAAATGCTGCTTCTACACAAACAAGTCTGGGATCGTCAGGGACAAGATCAAACAGCTGCAAGATGACCTGGAGAAGCGAAGAAGAGAGCTGGCTGCTGACCCACTCTGGACTGGGCTGAATGGAATTTTACCCTATCTCTTACCACTTTTAGGCCCTATACTCAGTCTGTTACTAATGTGCTCACTGGGACCGGTGGTTTTCAATAAGCTCATGGCTTTCATCAAACAGCAGATTGAGGCCATCCAGGCAAAGCCCATACAGGTCCATTACCATCGCCTTGAGATGTCTGAACAGGGTGGCTCATACGAGTAGTTATGATAAGACCCCCTGCCCTTGTGAGCTGAACTGGCAGTCAATGACGGGTAAGATCGGCACAAGACATACCAACCTAAGACAGACATTGGTTTGCTCTTATTTTATGAAGGCATTCCATTGATCAATGACGGGTAAGGATGACCCTTGATGCCTGACAACCTAAGACAGACGCAGTTCCCGAAGGGATCTCTCTTGGCTTTGAATAATATATAAAAGGGGGACCTGTCCGGAGCCATGAGGCCCGGCCATTTGCTTGGAATTTACTAGCCTGAGCTCTGGGCATTCTTCTACCCCAGCCTTCGTGACAGAGCACTGCAGCTGTAGATCTTGAGCAAACAAGGGTTAATGCTCTTTAGATAAGCACCCATTTCCTGCATCCCTTTGTTTGGGCAAAAGATCGGCTTCCCCTATGCTTGATTTGCATGTACATGCCACTCCTCTGCGTACCTAATTGAAGACTGTAAGCCCTTACTGACTCATGGGCAGGGCGCGCTCCCCTGAACTCCCTGATTGGCCTGTTGCCAAGGTAGCCTAATCTGCATGTGCGGCTGAGGCTGCCCCCTTGGCTGGCCCTTATAAGCTGTGACTCTTTGTTCATTAAAACAGGACTTGATCAGGATATTGTCTTGTCCTCATTCTCCGTGACTCTTGTACCCCCCAATTCCCACTCTCTCCCCCAGGACCTACGGTGAATGTCCCGCTGGCCGGGACAAGAAGATTTTCAAAATGACATTAAAAGGCAAGCGGATACTGGAGAGTGGTCTATGGATAAATCTGAGGTGCTTTGCTTGGGTACAATATAATCCTCAAAAATTACACAGTAGCACTCTATGTGTGTATGTCTCTAAAACGTTCCCTATTGAATTTCCCGCTCAGTCTCGCCCCCCTGTGGCTATACTCCACTGGGAGAACAACATTGGAAAGGGGAGCAGTTAACCTTCCTGGCTGTACAATATCAGTAATTTTGTACCCAAATACTTCATTATTTGTGAAGTCAAAAAAATTCATAATTAACTAATATCGGTATTCTAACATGACGGCTTCCCAAAACCGAGTGGCAAGTTATTTATTCCTGGTCTAATACCATTTCTGCAGGCGTTGCACCCTCCACTCCCTGAAGTAATGATCAGGCCCAGAAATTTCTAAAGGTTATTTTGTTCACTGGATCCCTCTCACTGCTTCTAGAAATCTTATAAAACCGAGGAGCGGATTGTTGCTCTTTGACCGAGGTTCCTCCCCGTAATCATTTTTTTTTCGATGACCTCATGGGTCAGAAATAATTGTAAGTATGCCAAAGCTTTCTTCTGTTCAACGTCTACATACATAACAGGTGCTCCAGAAAATGGGAATCTTAGTGGAGCTGGCTCATCCATACCTGAAGACAATAGAGTATCTCATTTGCCCATCACAGAGCAGGTGTAGAATCTTCCTAACTGTCATCCTTTCTCTGAGTAGTGTCGTTTTCGGATTGTGAATTTCCTGAGGAACCACTATCCCGCAATTATGTGCATAATGCTGAGTCAAGGTCACTGTAGTTCTCTGGTCTAAAACCCCTTTTGGGTCAAAATGACACTCTTTTGAAACCATGGACTATAATTTCCAGTCAGAAGATTTTCTCAATGACTTAAAAGGGCAAGCAAGCACTGGAGAGTGGTCCATGGATAAATCTGTGGTATTTTGCTTGGATACAATATAATCCTGAAAGATTACATTGTACCAATCGTTGTTTGTATGACTATTTAAAACGTGCCGCATTGAATTTCCCACACAGTCTCGCCCGCCGGTGGCTATCCTCCCCTGGGAGAACAACACTGAAAAGGGGAGCAGTTAACCCTCTGGCTGTCTAATTATGTCTGTACTTTTATACCCAAATTCTTCTTTATTTTTGAATTGAAAAAATTCCATAATCAACGAATATCAGTATTCTAACATGAAGGTTCCCAAAAATTGAGTTGCAAGTAATTTATTCATGGTCCAATGCCATTTCTTTCTTTTTTAAAAAAAGACATTTTATTAGGGGCACATACAACTCTTATCACAATCCATACATATACATACATCAATTGTATAAAGCACATCTGTACATTGTTTGCCCTAATCATTTTTTTTTACATTTTATTAGGGGCTCATACAACTCTTATCACAATCCATACATATACATACATCATTTGTATAAACACATCCGCACATTCCCTGCCCCAATCATTCTCAAAGCATTTGCTCTCCACTTAAGCCCTTTGCATCAGGTCCTCTTTTTTTTACCCTCCCTCCCCGCTAACCCCTCCCTCATGTGCCCTTGGTCATTTATACATTGTTATTTTGTCATATCTTGCCCTATCCGGAGTCTCCCTTCCCCCCTTCTCTGCCATCCATCTCCCAAGGAGGAGGTCACATGTGGATCCTTGTAATCTGTTCCCCCTTTCCAACCCACTCACCCTCCACTCTCCCAGCATTGCCTCTCACACCCTTGGTTCTGAAGGTATCATCCACCTTGGATTCCCTGTGCCTCCAGCCCCCATATGCACCAATGTACAACCTCTGCCCTATCCAGCCCTGTAAGGTAGAATTCGGATCATGGTAGTTGGGGGGAGGAAGCATCCAGGAACTGGGGGAAAGCTGTGTTCTTCATCGGTACTACCTTACATCCTGACTGACCCATCTCTGTTTTGTTCTTTGTCAGTGGTTTGTTTTTGTTGTTTTGTTGTCTGATTGTATACTGTTGCTTTGTTTTCCTCTGTCTTGTTTTCATGCATGTTAGTGTCTCCACAGGTCTGTCTGAGTAGGACAGGCTGGATGAACTATCTGGAGGAAAAACAATGGGACTGACAGTTCCGGGGGATTTGGGGTGGGGGGCTAGGGGGGTAAGGAAGTGGTGTTAAACACAGGGACAAGGGAACTACATGGGACCCAAAATGATAGAGAGGGGGGAGTGGCAGGCCTGATGAGGAATGATCAAGGGTAAGGTTGCATAGAGTGGCAGGCCTGATGGGGAATGATCAAGGGTAAGGTTGCATAGCTGTAGCCCAGGTGGTGATGGAGCATGGTAGTAGGGCAGGAGGAAAGTCAAGGGAGATGGAGGAAAGAGCTAGGAGTCAAAGGGCATTTATGGAGGTCTAGACAAAGTATGTACATGCAAATATATATATGAGGATGGGGAAATAGATCTATGTGCCTATATTTATAGGTTAAGTATTAAGGTGGCGGAAGGACCTTGGCCCTCAATGCATGAATACTTTCTTTTATTAAATTGGAACTCTATGATGCTCACTCTCCCGACACAACTGCTGAAGCCAAAGTGGGTGAAAAAGTAAATGTGGTGAAGAAAGCTGATGGTGCCTGGCTATCAAAAGAGATAGTGACTGGGGTCTTAAAGGCTTGAAGATAAACAGGCGGCCATCTAGCTCAGAAGCAACAAAGCCCAAATGGAAGTACACACCAGCCGGTGTGATCGAGTGGTCCCGAAAGGATCAGTTATCAGGCATCAAAGAACTAAAAATCATATAATTGGCTGCACAGCTCCATGATAGGATCGCTGAAGACAAAAGGGTGCATAAGCAAATGTGGCGAAGAAAGCTGATGGTGCCCGGCTATCAAAAGAGATAGTGTCTGGGGTCTTAAAGGCTTGAAGGTGAACAAGCGGCCATCTAGCTCAAAAGCAACAAAGCCCACATGGAAGAAGCACACCAGCCAGTGCGATCACGAGGTGCCAAAGGGACCAGGTGTAAGGTATCATGCAAAAAAAAGGATATATATATTTATATGTATATATATGTGGATATATATATATATATATCAGATTGAATGAAGGGGGAAGTGCAGAGTGGAGACCCAAGGCCCAAGTGTCGGCCACAGGTCCAATGCCATTTCTGCAGGTGTTGAACCACCAATTCCTAGAATAGGATCAGACCCAGAAATTTCCAATTGTCATATTTATTCATGGATACTTCTTTCTGCTTCTTGTAAACTTGTTAAGCAGTGTAGCGGATTGTTGTTCTTCAACCAGTGTGTCTCCGTAATAATTTTTCTTTTTTAAAAAAATTATTAGGGACTCATACAATTCTTATCACAATCCATACAGACATCAATTGTATAAAACACATCTGTACATTCTTTGCCCTCCTCATTTTCAAAGCATTTACTCTCCACTTAAGTCCTTTGCATCAAGCTCTCTTTTTTCCTCTCCCTCCCCGCTACCCTCTCCCTCATGAGGCCTTGATAATTTATAAATATTATTTTGTCATACCTTTCCCTGTCTGGCGTCTCCCTTCACCCCCTTTTCTGTTGTCCGTCCATCAGGGAGGAGGTCACTTGTAGATCCTTGTAATCAGTTCCCTCTTTCCAACCCACTCACCCTCCCCCTTCCAGTAACGCCCCTCACACCCCTGGTCCTGAATGTATCATCCGCCTTGGATTCCCTGTGCCTCCAGGTCCTATCTGCACCAGTGTACATCCTCTGCTCTAACCAGAGTTGCAAGGCAGAATTCGGGTCATGGTTGTTTGTGGGGAGGAAGCATTTAGGAACTGGAGGAAAGCTGTATTCTTCATTGGTGTTACATCAGACCCTTACTGACTCATCTCTTCCCCTAGACCCCTCTGAGAGGGGATCTCCAGTGGCCGACAAATGGGCTTTGGGTCTCCACTCTGCACTTCCCCCTTCATTCGCTATGGTAAGATTTTTTTTTGTGTGGATGATTCCTTATACCTGATCCCTTTGACACCTCATGATCACACAGGCTGGTGTGCTTCTTCTATATGGGCTTTGTTGCTTCTGAGCTAGACGGCCGCTTGTTCACCTTCAAGCCTTTAAGACCCCAGACACTATCTCCTTTGTTAGCCGGGCACCATCAGCTTTCTTCACCACATTTGCTTATGAACCGGTCTGTCCTTGGCGATCGTATCATGAAGGTGTGCAACCAATGATATGATTTTTTGTTTTTTGATGCCTGATAACTGATCCAATTGGAACCAAGTGATCACAAAAGCTGGTGTGTTCTTCCATGTGGGCTTTTTTGCTTCTGAGCTAGATGGCCGCTTGTTAATCTTCAAGGCTTTAAGACCCCAGACACTATCTCTTTTGATAGCCGGGCACCATCAGCTTTCTTCTCCACATTTGCTTTTTTACCTGCTTTGGCTTCAGCGGTTGTATCAGGAGGGTGAGCCTCATAGAATGCCAATTTAATAGAAGAAAGCATTCATGCATTGAGGGAGTGCTTGAGTAGAGGCCCAAGATCCTTCCGCCACCTTAATACTAAACCTATAAATATAGGCACATAGATCTATTTTCCCATCCATATATATATATATATATATATATATATTTGCATATGTACATCTTTGTCTAGACCTCTATAAATGCCCTTTGCCTCCTAGCTCTTTCCTCTCTTTCCCTTGACTTTCCTTCTTTCTCACTATCATGCTCCGTCCCCACCTGGGTTTCAGCTATACCTTTTCGTCACCTTACTCTTGATCATTCCCTATCAGGCCTGTCACATCCACCTGACTACCAATTTGGATCCCTTGTTGTTCCCTTGTCCCTGGGTTTGTTAACACCACTTCTTTACCCCCCACCTCCCCCTATCCCATGTCACTCTGGAACTGTCGGTACCATTGTTCTTTCTCCAGATAGTTAATCCACTCCATCTTATTTAGGCAGACCTGTGGAGATAATAACATGCACAAAAACAAGACATATCAAAACCAAGAAACACTATACAACAAAACAACAACAACAAACTACTGACAAAGAACAAAAGAAACACAGCAAGAAAGAAACGCTTGCAGTTATTTCAAAGATCATTTGTTGGCCTTTAGGAGTCTTTTCCAGTCCAGTCTCTTGTGGCACCACGCCCTGCCGCAAAGTCCACTTAAAGCATTCCCTGGGGACCTTGCTGCTCCATTCCCTTGCTGTTCCACTGCACTCCCCCAGTGCTTTGCCTCGATGTGGTGGGATCAGTTTGGGCGCAATTCTCACACTGTGTCTCCGATGCTGTCCCCTGCAGGGCCATCGGTCAATGAGGGACATCATATCTCATAGTGGGACTGGCAATGTGATTGTTCTGTTCTTTTACTTCATTGTTTCTCTACCGCTTTAGTATTTTTTTGTTCTAAAGCAAGTGTCAGAGCTTCTTCTGACATCTGCTTTGGTCTTTTCTTTCTTTTTAATGACCTTTCAAGTTCTGTATGTATGATGTCCTTGACGCCATCTCACAAGTTGTGTGGTCTTCTGTCATTAGTATCCAATGTCTTGAATTCATTCTTGAAATAGTCTTTAATTTAGATAGAATGGATTCAAGACTGTAATTTGGCTTCCCTGGACTTGTTTTGATTTTGTTTAAGTTCAGTGTAAACTTCCATGAATTGATCATATGGAAGTTCAAACCTAAATTTAGACTATTTCAAGAATAAGTTTGATGTAGTTGGCCCCTGATTTTATTCAGACAGATGATATTGAGCCCTTCCACCGTCTCTTTCCACAGATGTAGTCTACTTGATTCTTGTTTATTCCATCTGGCAGGACCTGCATGCATAGCTGTCATTTATGTTGTTGAAAAAAAAAGTAATTGCAGTGAATAAGTGATTGATCTTATAAAGTTTTATTATGTGCTCTCTGGCATAATTTCTATCATCAAGGACTTATTTTTAAACCAGACTTGGTGGTGTAGTGGTTATGTGTTGCGGTGCAGTCCACAAGGTTAGGAGTTCAAAACCACTAGTTGTGCCAAACAGCAGCTTTAGGCCTTTCTCTTCTTGTAGAAAGAGTTACAGTCTCAGAAACCCACAAGGAGAGTTCTACCCTATCCTAAGGGTCACTATGAGTTGGCATTGACTAGATAGAAGTGAGTTTTGAGTTATCCTTCATCTCTGTTTGCCACTTTTACATCCCAATAATCAATAATTATCAACACATCTTGATTGCAACTTGGATTAATGTCAGATGTATTAAACCCTTCAGGTAAACTTCCTGATTTCCTGGAGCCCAAACCCCAGTGCTTCCTGAATGCCTGCACAGGAAGTTAAAAGTTACGTAGCACTTTTACAAATGGAAGCGCACATAAATTCACCAATCCCTAGTCTTACCTCACCATCTTTTGTGAGTATGTATAAATTACCTCTCTATTTCCCTGTACTTCTGAAAATCTCTAGATATTTGAAAACCCAGGAATCTTCTTGGATCATTGCTCAGGGCTTCTCAACAAATTAATTTTCTTTCTTTCTTAAAAAAAAAAAAAAGCTATGTCTAGAGATTGGATTTCTGTGCACATTACACGTAGGGACATTTTGTGGTTAATTTACAGCTCAGTGAAACCAACTGACGGACAAGTAGTCTAGTGAGGGTGATAGTGTTGTTATTTTGGTAGGTACCATTGAATTGGCTCCTACCCATAGTGACCCTATTTAAAACGGACTCAAATGCTGCATGGTCCTGTGCTGTCCTCACAATTGATCCTTAATGCCTGAGTGCATTGAGACAACTACTGTGACAATCCCTCTTCTTGAGGACCTTGCTCTTTTTTGCCATCCCTCCACTTCACTCAACATGATGTCCTTCTCTAGAGCCTGGTCTCTCCTGACAATATGTCCAAAATATGTAAGATGAAGTCATGCTATCCTTGCTTCTAATGAGCACTCTTGCCTTATTTCTAAGACAGGCCTGGTTTTCCCTTTTTGTCCATAGTACTTTCAATATTCTTTTGCAGCACCACAGTTAAAGTTCATCTATTCTTCTTAGTCCTTCCTTTTTCAATGTCCAACTTTCACATGTATATGATGCAATGGAGGGTACCATGGTTTGGGTCAGGCACCTTAGTCCTTAAAGAAACATCTTTGCTCTTCAATACTCTAATGAGGTTTTGTGCAGCTGATTTAACTACTGTAATACATCAATTTTATCTCTTGGTGCTGCTTCCATGAGCATTTATTGTTGTTTCAAGTAAGACAAAATCCTTGACAATTTCAACCTTTACTCCATTTATCAAGATGTTACCTATTGGTACACTTGTGAGGATTTTGGCCTTCTTTACACTGAGTTGTAATCCATACTGAAGGCTACTATCCTTGATCTTCATCAGCAAGTACTTCAGTTCCTCCTCACTTTCAGCAAGTAAACTTTTGTCATCTGCTTATACAGGTTCTTAATAAGCCTTCTCCCGGTTCTGATGCTGCACTCTTCTTCATATAGTTCAGCTCTCCTGATATTTGCTCGGAATGTAGATTGAACAAGTATGGTGAGAAGAGGCAACCCTCCTGAACAACTTTCCTGATTTTACACCATGCACTATCCCCTTGATCTCTTTGCACACTGCCGCTTGATCCACGTACAAGTTCCACATGAGCACAATGAAGTGTTTTAGAATGCCCATTCTTTTCAAGGTTTTCTGCAGCTTATTACGATCCACAGAGTCAAATGTCTTTTTATAGTCAATGAAACACATGTAAGTATCTTTCTGGTATTCTCTGCTTTGAGCCAAGATGACCTGACATCAGCAATGTGATCAGTATAGAATAAGAGTGTACTGAAAATTAAGAAGGATGTCTATGCATTACATTGAATAATGTTATGTAAATGAACATGCTTAGTAAGTATAAAATAATATTTAGGGGCAATGCAAAGGCTGAACAAATGAAGTTATTCTACGTTTGACACTGTTCTTTTAAAAACAAATGTCACAGGTTGGTGGTCAGCTAGATAAAAATCTAGTGTCAACTGACATGCTTTATTTGATCCAAATATTTGGACCAGGCACATTTATTTGATCTCAACAATAAAATAAAAGATAATCCAGGCCAGTCTTGATTTCCAATTTAAAGTCGTTGGAGAGTAGACATGAGCTGTGACAATGCTAGACTGGAGCTGAGCAGTTATGAATGAATCCACATGCCACACCCCTTGCACTTGTCATGGCCGCCTCTGAGCGCGTGTCGCTATTTATGCTACTGGTCTGGCCCCTGTGGGCTTTGTGGTTTACAACCTCTGTCTCAAAGCACTGTGTCTAGTTTGTACCTGGGATGTAAAGGAGTTGGAATAGGCCGTCAAGAAGCAAAGACTAAAGGGATAGATACATTTAAATTTAATGGCCTGTTTTAAGGAACACTTTTTATTGTTATCAGAGAGAAGTAAATGTGGTTACTGGGCTTTGGCTGTGTGCCTTGCTTTTGGCTGGAGCAACCCTGGAAATAGATCAGGCTACGAGTGTGCTCACAAAGCCCTGGCTCCTGCTCCCACTGTCAGCTCTGCAGACCAAGGAGTCCCTGCGCATGGCAGGGAGAGAAGGAGGGCTGGCTGCTTCTGTGCACCACGTGGGCCTGATCATGGAAGACACCCTGGCTTTTCCAGGGGCTGCCCAAGGAGTTGGGTAGCATGAGCTGCACCTGTGGGGCAGTTAGCAAGCCAATAGGAGAGACAAAGGCACCAGCAAGTGACATCGTTCCTGGTGGCCATTCTGGATATGTTCCAAGTCAAAGCTTAAGCTGTGGACTGCAACCCCATCTGGGGTCACCTAACTGAATGTGAGGTTGTGAACAATTTGGCCACAGTAAAAGGTTTCTGAATATGCCATGACCAAAAATTAATTCAAAATCAAACTTGTAATGAGTGTGAGGGGTTTCTGGTAGTGCGTGGCAGCCAGCGTTGCAAATTTCTTGGGTGATAAGCGGTTAAGAGTGAGGAAAGTGTGCAAAGCCCTGTCGACGTGACCAAGAAATCAGGCACGTTTTCTGGTGAAGCTGGGAACAACTCCCACCATTTGGGATATGTTTATGGGGCCATGGCGGTGCAGCTACGCTGTAGGAGAATGATGTGCTGTTTGCTTTTGTAAATATGGTTGTCTGGAAAGCCCTGTGGGGATGTGCTAGTCTATTCTCTAGGGTCTCTATGAGCCGATCAATTGTTTAACACTTTTATTGGCAAATAATTCAAATATCACACAATTCAATAATTTACTCATATCAAGAAGTTATACAATTATCACTACAGTCAGTTCTAGAACATTTCTTCATTTAAAAATTCATTTTATTTGGGCTCGTACAACTCATCATAATCCATACATCCATTGTGTAAAGCACATTTGTACATTCGTTGACCTCATCATTCTCAAAACATTTACTCTCCATGTAAGGCCCTGGCATCAGCTCCTCATTTTTCTTCCTCCCTCCTCGCTCCCCACTCCCTCATGAACCCTTGATAATTTATTATTTTGTCATATCTTACATTGTCCAACGTCGCCCTTTACCCACTTTTCTGTTGTCCATCCCCCAGGGAGGAGGTTATATGTAGATCCTTGTAATCAGTTCCCCCCTTTCCACCCCACCTTCGCTCCACCCTCCTGGTATCACCACTCTCACCACTGATCCTGAGGGGTCCAGAGTGCCCTGGATTCCCTGTGTTTTCAGTTGCTATCTGTACCAGTGTCCATGCTTTGGTCGGGCCGGATTTGTAAGATAGAACTGGGATCATGATATTTTGGGGAGAGGTGCATTTTCTTCATTCAGGCACTCACTGTTATTAGCTTTCCATTTCCACCCAACCTTCCCTGCCACAGCCTCCAACTGATGGCAATGGGTCTGGATTTCTAGACGCACTTTCACTTTCCCGAGAATGCTCCTCCAGTCAAGTGTGAAGAAACAAATTTTATCGCACTCCTTTTTCCTAGGGACACTGACCAAGCACATATCTTCACTGACAACAAGTGGTAAAATCCCAAAAAACAGAGAACCCAATAAAATATGATCACACACACTCCTACCGCACAGGGCTCACCACTGAGATTACACGGGAGTGTTTGCTGATGCGGCTGCTGCTCCCTCGCTGTCCTGTCTCCTCTCCTCCATTCTCACCGCAGCCTTCTTTGCAGGGGGAGGATTGGGCAAACTGCAACTGAGAAGTCACTTGGGAAGATATGACTATAAGATGGCTGAAAAGAAGGAGCTTTTGTAATGAAGATGTGGAGTAAGAGGAAAACAAATTAAACTGCACTAGCACAGGAGAAGTTAGGTACACGAAGAGTTTCAAGATTGCCTGGAGGGGTCTGCCCTGAAGGGCATCCCACTGGCCTGCAGAAAGCTTCGGCGGAGGGCAGGAAGAACAAGGACCACCGTGGAAGGCCCATTTCTGGTGAAAGAGACATTAGCTAGGAAATGCAAAGCACCTGGACATCCTCTCACAGAGAGGTCCCAGGGAAGACATGAGCCAGTATAGCACTGGTGAAATACAAACTTTCCTCTGGCTCTTTAATGCTTTCTTCCCCCCACTATCATAACGTCAATTCTATGTTACAAATCAGATTAGACCAGAGCATGCACACTGCTACAGATAAGAGCCAGCAACACAGGGAATCCAGGACAGATACACCCCTCAGGGCCAACAAGGAGAGCAGAGATACCAGGAGGATTAGGGGAGGGTGGGGGCAGAAAGGGGGAATTGATCACAAGGATCAAACTAGGACCCCCTCCCAGGGGGATGAATAACACAAAAGTAGATGAGGGGCTATGGAGGACGATGTAAGACATGAAAATAATAATCTATAACTTATCGAGGGTTTGTGAGGGAGTGTGGGTCCGGTAGGGAGAGGGAAGAAATGGGGGGAGGGGCTGATATCAAGGGCTCAAGTGGGAAGAGAATGCTTTGAAAATGATGATGGCGGCATATATGCAAATATGTTTGACAAGCTGGATGAATGTATGGATTGCCATAAGAGGTCTAAGAGCCCCTAATAAAAGTATTAATAAAATAAGAGGGAGAAATGAAAGTGGAGAGAATAAAAGTTGAATTTACTGTGTTTACAAAAATTCTTATATGGTTAATTTTACTTTCTGTTTTCATAAGAAGTGGTTTGACAGTGGAAGGAAAGGAATTGTAAATAAACATGAATAATATGTAAATGCATTTGCAATAATACACCTGTGAGTGTCAAATGATGCCACTGGTCTGAGGGCATAAGTGCTCTATAAGGGGTTAGTAATAATAGCAAGACAATTCACTGCTAGGCTAAACACTAACTTGTTGGTATGGTTTGTTAATTATTTCTGGAGGTGACTTCGGATGAATGGCAATAAAAGTTTGGGGGAATGAGTTTTTGATTGACCCCAAAATGATTTTGCTGCAAAATTCAAATATGGTGAGCATAATGTGGAGTTTATCCTCCTCTAGAGAACTCTATAGGTTTTCATATCCCATTCTCATCAATAGCAAGATAATTTATCTTGATTACAAGGAGTACTGAAGGAAGTAATTGTCATGTGCTGCTTATTATAGTGCTTCTAAATAAATTAAAAACTCCAAAGATACAGAGGTTTGAAAGCCAGCCATTGGAGAGTTGTATGAGTCCCTAATAAAATGTAAAAAAAGAAAAGAGGAGAAAAAAATGATTAGGCCAAAGACTGTACAGATGTGCTTTATACAATTGATGTATGTCTATGTATGAACTGTGATAAGAATTGTATGAGCCCCAATAAATTGTTAAAAAAAAAAGAAAGCCAGCCATAGGGCATGCACAGTTGCATGTGTTTCGATGACCAATAGTAAATGATCCATGGACTAGCAATGCTTTCTTAAAATGACTGTAATCGTTTTAATTCCTTTCTTTTCCAGCTCATTTACAATCAGCTTTTAAAAACAATTCTGAACCTGGGCGCCTTTTCCCCAAAAAGAGGCTCTGGATCCTGACACTGGGCCCAAGGTACAAGGAATCCCATTGGGGATGAACCCAGTCTCACCAGTGACCCCAGGGTGGCCTCTACATCCAGCTCTCAGGTGCAAACACATAAACCTTGCATAGGGTTTGTTTGTTTTATAATTGGACTTCAGTGTCAGCATTCAAAAACCAGAAGCTATCACACGAATGAACAGACCTCTCAGGTCTCTTTAAAAATCAGAAACTGGTCACATTGGGTCTTCCCTGCCACGTATAGGTAGGAGAGAATAAGAAGCAGAAAGGAGGACAGGCGCCCTCTCTTTCAATTTGGAGGGCGGGGTCTCTCCCTTAGGCGAGGCCTGCATACACGCCCTCTCCCCCTATTCGGTTCCACAGCTTGCTCTCTTTCTGCAGGCGCTCTCCTTGGGTCCCAGCACTTCTCACTGCGTTTCTGGGCCTCCTCTTAACCAGCCATTTTCCCACGTGGTTTTTTGAACTCCTCCAAAGTGGCCATTTTCAGTTGTGAACCCTCCCCGCACACCATGAGGCCTTACACACTTTCTAGAGATAGCATGTGCTATCTGCATGTAGCACATTCGGATTGTAGTGTATTACCTGAAACTTTCCTTTCCCTCCTAAAAGTTACTAGATTTACAAAAAAAAAAAAAATGCTCCTGCCCCATGAATTCTTTCAGCATTGAGAAGCAGGAACAAGGGGAACCCATCCGAGAAACCTACACCATGACCGTCTCTCCTAAATGGGGTGGGTTCCACAGGCATATTGGTCCCCTCCCTTCTGTCTCATCTCTTCTATCTTCCAGGACATGTAGCAGTTCAACTTGGGACCATTACTCTGTCCTCCATCATCTTTAGTTCCTTGCACTTCCACCTGTCACTATGCTCAGAAAAAATGAAGGCTCCTCTTCATGACCCAGTCATCTAGGAAAGGGCAAGGTTGTCACAAAATGTCATCAGAATCCTCATCCTCATCTATCCATTGTCTCCCAACCTGTGGCCCTTCCTAAATATGCTGATGTACTTTTTGACAAACTAGCCACTGAACAACTTGGTATCTTCATCAGCTCTGTTCAACAGGTAGAAAACTTGGAGGGCTTGGGTTCGGATGTCTGCTTTCTGCAGCACTGCCTCTTCTGTTGTGTCCCTCTGGTTGAGAAGAAAGGCTAGAATAAGATGCGGGTAGTTAGTGTGCAGATACTAAAAGCAGGAACATCCACAGGGACTCTTGTCCTCTGACTCAACCCTCCCAGGAGATCAAACGCAGTCCTCTGGAGGGTCATGAGGCCTGCTGCACATGAGACGATGCATTTTCTACGTTTATAGGCATGGTAACTACCTTCTTGAGACTCTGTTTCCTGATCTCTTTGGGTGGGCAAAGCTTTCCGTGGCGTTTTCATTGATGTCCGCATCAGAAGGAAGACCGAAAGAATGTGCAGTAGAGACCAAGGTGTCTATAATACTTCCACCATATGAACAAGCAATTGGATCACTCTCTAGTTCTCTGTTCCAACTTTCTCTGCATGGTCTAGTGGAAAGGAGTAGCCTGGAGTCCCGTTCCAGGAATCTTGATATGGCTTGAGGGTTCAGGCAGGGCTATAGGCCTAGATGCAAAACTGTTCCAAGCAGCAATCTGTGTACGCATTTTCTTCAGTTACTTTGGGGGAACTTTACCGCACTCAGTACAGGAGCAGTAGTAAGAGGTGGTACCAAGAAAGCACCTGCTGTGTAGACTTACAGTTGATGCATCTGCTGTGTTGCATACCTCTGGATCCCCTGTGGATCCAAGCATCACTCCCACCTTTCTAGAGACTTTGACCTGTGTCATATGATAATACCTTTTCTTGAACAGCTCCTCTTCAATGAACCTTAAGAGAGACATTGTCTGGGGCTTGTAAAGGCTCTGCAGTCCCCTGGTGACCCTGCTCAATTGCCCCTTATTCCTCCACCAATCCAGGATTCTCATTCAGACTCTTTTGTTTTGGCTCCCTTCCAAATCTCATTTTCTTTAGCAGAGCACATTGCCTCACCTCCTATGTCTGGCCATGAATAGTATCTGACAGGGGTCCGCATTCATGCTTTCGCTTTCGGTGTCCGACATCTGGGAGACAATTCAATTTCTTCATGTCTTTCTTTAGCGCCACACTACAGAAAGGATATGGGTGCGATTATAGTCATTGTGCTAATTTCAAAGTAGTAGTGGGTGTAAATGATACAGCACTACATTTGCAACAACTGTAATGCGACTTGAAAACACCTGTAGTTCCTATTGATGGCAAAGTCACAGAGACAACTGCATTTCAGTTAGAGGCTCGAGAACATCGTGACCATTTTCTTCAGCATAGTGAATTATTTAACATGGCATTTCTAGCCATGGTCTTTGTTATTCCAACCAAACATCTTCCTTATGGATCTCAGTCAGGGTAGAGACCAAGGGACCATGTGTGGTGAGATGCTGATATGATTCAGTTAAGAGTGATTGCTGATTGTGACTGTCATCTTGTTGGGTATAAAATGAACCATCTCATAAGAAGAGGGTGGAGGAGGATCTTATTAACCTCTGCTAATTGAAAAGAGCCAGAAATGAGTCCTTTGAACCTTGAGATCCCTGTGTATTGAAACTCCTTGATCCAGGAGGGGCAGTCAATGAGTGACAGAGGAGTGATACAGCAGAATCAAGAGTCAAAGAATGAGACATGGCAGTTGACTTCCCAGCCCATGGAGGAAATCAAGCTGATTGCCGTTGGTTGCCTAGTGGAATGAGATTCCTCCAAGCATATAATTAGAGGAGCTAGGTTTACTGAATCACAGAGCTAGAGTTGAGTGTCTTGAAACTGAGGCTTACAGTGGAGTGGCATGCACTTTTGCATTTATTGTCATCCCTAAAGAATTTTGTCACATTGCATGAGCAGGGTAGAGGTCAAGGGACCTTGTAGCTGAAAGATCAAAGACCAGAGAGAGGCCTGCCTGCACGCAGTCACTGCTAAATAATTGTATCCTGAGCGTTTGTAGCTTGTTAACAAATCCCATAATCTTGAATGTTGTCTGTGAGCTCTGTGTGGTCATGATAGGAAGTGGCCAGCACAGGGGCTAGAGAGTGCTGTGGGAGGGATGACTGATATTCGAAATGACAAGGACAGCTGGAGGGTGGAGGCATGTCAGACTCCAGCCTCCTAGAAGCCGGCTTATAGTAGGTGATGCGGATGGCGGTGATTTTCCTTCCCCTCTGTGAAGCCACCAGAGAAGGATGAAACTTTCTACTTCCATAAAGATGTACAGTCTCAGAAATGAGCAGGGGCAGTTCTACTTTGTCCCACAGCTTTGCCTTCAGTTGGAATTGACAGGATGGCAGTGAGTTGTGAAGCCAGAGGAGCCCTGGTGGTGTAGTGGGTAATATTTTGGGCTGCTAAACACAAGATCAGCAGTTCAAACCCACCAGCTAGTCCAAGGGAAAATCATGAGGCTTTTTACTCCTATGAAGATTTATAGCCTTGAAGTAGAGAGAGCAGAATAAAGGTCGAACATGATAGTGGGACAGGAGGAAAGTAAAAGGAAATAGAGGAAAGAACTAGCAGTCAAAAGACATTTATAGAGGTATAAACATAGGCATGTATGTGTATAAATTTATTACTATATAGCGATAGGCATATAGGTCTATATACATATATTTATAGGTTAAGTATTAGGGTAGCAGACAGACACCAGGCCTCTACCCAAGTCCTCCCTGAATGCAAGAACACTTTGTCCTAATCACCTGGCATTCTGTGATGCTCACCTTTCCAACATGATTGATGAAGACAAAATGGGGGTATAAGCTAATGTGGTGAAGAAAATTATGGTGCTATTACAAGATATAGCATTGGGGTCTTAAAGGCTTGAAGTTAAACAAGCAGCCATCTATCAGGGAATCAACAAAGCCACATGGAAGAAGCACATCAGCCTGTTTGATCACAAGGTGTTGATGGGAATAGGTATCTGTCCTCAGAAGACCCAAAATAAACAACTATTTCTATGTGAATGAGGGGAGTTGGAATGCAGATTCAAAGCCCATCTCTAGACAATTGGACATCCCCTTACAGAAGGGTCACAAGGAAGGGACAGGCCAGCCAGGGTGCACTACAGCACCAACAAAATATACAACATTCCTTTAAATCTTTAATGCTTCCTCCCCGCACTGTCATGACCCCAGTTCTACCTTACAAATCTGGCTAGACCAGAGACTGTACACCGGTACAGATAAGAGCTCTGAACACACAGAATCCAGGACAGATAAATCGCTCAGGTACAAAAATAAAAGTAGCGATACCATGAGGGCAGGGGGAAGTTGGGAGAGAAGGGGAGAAAGGAAGAATTGTTCACAATGATGGACATACATCTGTCCCCTGACCCACCCAGCAGGATGAACAACAGAAACATGGGTGAAGGGAGACAGTGATGGTATAAAATGTGAAGATGAAAATAATTTGTAAGTTATCAAGGATTCAAGAGGGTGGGAGTGATGGGGTGGGGAGGAAGCAGTCTAAAAAGAAGCTGATACCAAGGGCTCAAGTAGAAAGAAAATGTTTGGAAATGATGATGGCAACATATGTACAAATGTGCTTGGTACAATTGATGTATGGATTGTTATAAGAGCTGTAAGAGCCCTCAATAAAATGATTTATTAAAATTTAAGAAAATAATAAAAATAAAATGTTTACATCCTCAGAAATAGAGAGAAGTTCTACAGGGTTGCTATGGTTGGAATCAACTTGATGGCAATGAGTTGACACTTGAGTTGTGAAGCCAGAGAACTGACACATCACTTCTTAAAAATTCCCATGAAAGCCATTCTTGGTGGGGGTCTTTGAATTCCAGCTTACCCTCCTTAGTCGGGCTCTACCACTTTCCCATTCCATCTCTTGCCACCCTTCCTCATGGCCTCTGCCCCAGCAGAGGACTTCTGGCACTGCCTCCTTGAACATGTGAAACTCTTGCTATGCCAAAGTCTTTATACCTTTTTCCCTACTGCGTAGATGTTTGTCCCACTCTTCACATCTCAGTTCAAATGCACTTCTTCATAGTGACCTTTTCTGATGTTTCAGGCCAGATCAGATCTTTCCTGTTATCCTTGCTGTGAAATATAGTTCCTTGATTTGATGATAATACTTAGCACAATTTTTAATTAGTCACAAAACAAATAAAACACAATCACACATCTACCCACGCAAACTTTCAGCATAAAGGGGATAGGTCCGCATCTGGTTTGTTCTTCACAGTAAACCCTGAGCATGGCAGTGTTTGTCACCCTGGAGGAGACCAGTAAATTAATGATTGTAAATGAATGACTCACAGGCTGACAGATTGTCTAATTCATCTTTGTTTGCCAGTGCTTAGGGCCATGCTTGGTAGATAGTCTGCTCATCTAATGAGAACCAAATGAATTCAAGGCTACCTGATGGGGCAGAAGTTTTTCAGAAGACAGTGATGGAGCTATCAGGGCCTAGCCTAGCCCTGGACCATCTCCCAGAGTTCAACTGCTTAATTCCCTTAATGTTTCTTTTTCTTTTTAAAATTAGGTCTCCTTTTCTATCTGTTGAAAGTGCCTGATTTAGGGGGAAGTTTTGAGCATCTGTCAGATGTAAAAACACATTCTTGGAGCCATCTTGGTGACAGAAACATCTCTCAGTGGGTTTGGCCTCTTGAGGAACTGCAGCTGGGCTGCCATGCAGTGCCCATTGGACAATGCACAAGCGTCACCCAACAACTTCCTTATAGTTTTTATTCTCCAGTCATCGTGCCATTGGCACATCTTTGCTGTGTCGTTTAGTAAGAATCACTTACTGCTCTCTGGGTGGGGCAAAGAGCCCTGAACTGCTCACTACGCTGTCAGTAATTTTGCACCAACGAGATGCTCTGTGGGAAAAAAATTAGGCTGTCTGTTCATGGAAAGATATAAAGTCTTGGAAATCCCAAAGGGGCAGTTCTACTCAGACCTACAGAGTCGCTATGAGTTAGAATGTACTCCATGGCGATGAGTTTGTTAGTGTATCTTACAGTTGCGGCAAAAAGCACTCGGCTGTTAATGGAAAGTGTGAATTGAGTCCATCCAGAGACTCCTGGGGAGAAAGGGCTGCTGATCTACGTTTAAAAGAAGCTGCCAAAGAAAACCCTATGGAGCACAAGCCTACTTCGACACTCAATGGAGCCACCACGACTTGAGGTTGACTTGGTAGCTTTTTGGCTTGGACAATGAGGCAAGGTGTTAGTGAATTTCATTGAGAACCTAGGAGACTGTCAGGGTAAAGAGGTAGATGAAAGATCTAATTCACCTCTTCCATGATAACATCTTTCTGCCCGGGACAGGAGTTTGTCCTGCTGCTTGCTAGTGGCATGAACATGATTGAGTCCTGACTTTTCCCTTCCAAAAAAAAAGTAATGATAGTGAAATTGAGACAGAAATCTAATATTCATGAAGTACTGATTACCCACAAATAGGATAGTGTCTTAAAGTATATGGTGTCAGTTTTGCAAGGGGTTGAGATAAATATGTATGTTTATGTGCCCAAACACCATAAAGTCTACTTACTGAATAATTCCACACGAAGATCAGAAATAGAGCCTGCCACAGCCCATTCGTCATCAGGCATGGAGCTTGGGTGAGTTGTGATTATTCAACATAATTACACATGGCATGCAACATTCATGAAACCCAGCAGACATCCTTGCCAACTAGGAATAGGGAAGGGCTTTGCTTTGAAGCATGGCAAATTCCCCAATTATTATTTCACTTTTTGTAGTTCACGTTTGGGCCACTTTTCATAGGTGCTAATTAAGGTGTTCAGAGTACCTTCTGAGGGATGATTGGGAGTACTGCTGGAATGAAAAGTTTTCCACCCAAGTGGCAAATGTACTAAATATTGTTCAATAAAACATTGCAACCTGGGAGTCAGTTAACACTCAAAATTAGCTAGCTTTGAGCTTCTCATCTTACTTAGCTCTTTTGCACCAAGCAAATACTCACATCTTGAACAAATCTTCCAGACTCAAATATTTTCCCCTAGTGAAACCAAAGGTATTCTACCCGTCTTTTCCATTAATTAAAATTAAATCTTCTATGACTGATGGGGAATTCAATCCACAAACATTGGATGAATTTTCTCTTCAGACACCTGTGTGTGATATTTTTTAAAGCAGCCATCTCATCTGTTCTCAAACACTTTCCTTTGTGTGCTTTCGGCCAAGGGCAAGGAGATTCGTAGTTCCATTCTGAGCCCCACAAACCAATCTGGAAACTGGTGATGTTTAGATTCTTTCACTATTGCTGAAAACGAGCACGTTAAATTTCCAGAAATTGAAGGCGAAAACACCTCTCTATCACCCAATCCCTGCTACCTACAGTCCAGCAGGGAACTGAAGTGGCCAGGCCATTCCAATTTAATCCCTTCTCACAGACTCCAAAATATCTCTCCCTTCTATACTCCACAGAGCTGCTAGATGGAATTCTTTCTTTCATTTTAAAAAAGTTTTTTTTTAAAGAAAGCTTTTGCTGTGTCATTTTCCCTGCTTAAAATAAAATCCTTCCAAGAGACTGAAGTCTAAAAGTTAGCAACCCTTTCTTTATGTTCCTCTGGAAAATCCCAGTGCTTTCCTCTACTGAAATAGGCCCAGGACCTTGAACTTTCATGGTTCTGCTAAGATCCCCTCACTGACAGGAGTGGAAGGCCACTGCATCTGTCCAGTCCTAGAGGGTCCGCCCCATGGATGGAGCCCTGCTATGGAATTCATCCCTTCTTTATTGTAGTACCTTCCATTCAAAGACCACCAGAGACAACCACCACGGATACTGGGTTGTTGTCGGCTGCCTTCAGGTTGCCCGGCTCTGGTGACCTTGGGTACAACAAAGAAATGCTGCTCAGTCTGCTATCATGTCCAGGTCATTGCTGTAGTTCTTTTGCTAATTCCCTCACAGGGAGTCTGCCCCTCTCCACACTGCCTCTGCTTTATCAGATGTGATACCTGATCCATGCAGCAATGGATCCATCTTAAAGGCTACTGGCTGTGCTCTGTGGGGGGGTCCCCCTACAGCTCTCCCTCCAGGTTCCAGCATATGCTTCCTCTTCTCGTCTCTGTACTCTCTTACTGCCGTCCTACCATCTGTCTTTACTTATGTTGGCTTATATAGGGTTCTCGCAGGAGCGGATGACCTTTACTTTCTCCGGAAGAGTGGCTGGTGCGTTTGATCCAGCTACTAATGCTTATGTCTCTTAAATTCTCCTTGAGAACCTCATCTGCTTCCTGTCTGATTCCAGGTTGTACCAGCATGGATGGAAGTGATCAGGGTTTCAGGGAGGAGAAGCCACTGAATTGAGGTCTTGCTGCCAGGAAGCAGGGATGCTAGGGCTGGAGTCTCGATTCTTAGTTCTGTGACCTTTTCTCTGAACCTCTGTTTAGAGTTGGGTCAGTGTACCTAGCAATCAGGATGGTTTCTCGATCAGTGTTTTCAAACTATGGTGTCACGAAATTGATTTAGAAGGTCTTGAGTCATGGTAAAAAGAAAACAGGACAGAAACTATTTGCAGTCGTCCCACACAATAATGATAAGTATTGTTTCATTATACATTGGCTTTAGTGGTGTGATTTGCGTAGGACTGAATATGAAATGCCACAGTCAAATAAATTTGAAAGCAATTTTAAAAATCATTTTATTGGGGGCTCATACAACTCTTATCACTGTCCATACATACCTCAATTGTGTCAAGCACATTTGTACATTCGTTGCCCTCATCATTCTCAAAATATTTGCTCTCCACTTAAACCCTTGGTATCAGCTCCTCATTTTCCCCATTCCCTCACCGCTCCCCCCTCATAAACCCTTGATAATTTATAAAATAATTATTATTTTGTCATGTCTTACACTCTCCAACGTCTCCCTTCACCCACTTTTCTGTTGTCTATCCCTCAGGGAGGAGGTTATATGTAGATCTGTGTTATCGGTTCCCCCTTTCCACACTAGCCTCCCAGTATCGCCACTCTCAGCACTGGTCCTGAAGGGATCATCTGTCCTGGGAAGTAATTGTTTTAAAGAGAGCAGTGAACCCTCTCAGGATGCAAGTTGGAAATGAGCTTGAGACTTCACAGGGGCCGGCCCAAGGGTAGTCGAAAACATCTCAACCTGTGGGTCATGAAAAATTTGGCAACAATATAAAGTTTCTGAATGCACCATGACCAAAACTTAATCCAAAATCAAATATGCAATGGATCTGAGCTGTTTTAGGCAGTGTTTATCCATATTGCATTGCTGCAGCCTTGGTTCTGAACACACAGCACGTTCACTTTGCATGTTTTGTGCCCTCACGCCAGGCAATGCCACCGAGTGCTGCTATAAGCACCTCGACTCAGAGTCGAGACAGTTTTGTGTTGTGGATTGCACGGTTTCTTGCAGAGACATAATAGTTTAATAACAGAAAGTAAAGACTTTTAATATTTTTCTACTGTCATTCCTCAGCATATAAATATCAAATTAGTAGAGTATATCCCTGGATTGTATCGTGCTGAAATGCAGCATCCTCTTTATATTCAGTTCTCAAAAATCACTTTGACAGAGGAGGCCTCACTTCAGCTGGGGTCAGATTTTCAAGATTGGGCGAGTGGGAGATGACCTTTAATTGCTGACAAACAAAATTATGCTAAGGTCACCCAAAACGAACAGACACTCCTACCAGAAAGATAAGCGATGCTGAAGGGAAAGTCAAGTCAAGATAGGGGAAAAGGGTATGCACATTTTGGAGTAGGCAAGTGCATGTCTGTTGGTAAGAAAGTATTATCAATATTTATCTATATTTTAAGATAAAAATATTTTTATTATGGATAAGTGACTAAATTTAGACGGATGATGTAAAAATACTGATGATACGGCAGCTAAGTCTTCACTAGTAGGTTGAGTGCACCTACATTAACAAGAGAAAGGAAACAGGTGGCAGCCTTTTTGCAATATGAATTTACTTCTAATGATGGTGATGGTGTGGAGAAGCCTCTTTGTTTAATTTGTAGTGAAATTTTAGCTGTGGAGAGCATGAAACCAGCAAAATGAAAATGACCTTTTAATAGCAATTATGCAGCATACTACAATAAACCAAAGGAATATTTTAAATGCCTTCAAAATTAAAGAAAAATAATTTATTGAAAATTTTGTTAATGTTAAGTGAAACTCTTTACTTTCATCTAATGGAACTTCTTATTTAATTGCTATTTAAAAAAACTATGTGATAGAAGAAAATATTGTGTTACCTGCTGTAATTAAAATGTCAGAAATAGTTCATGGGATAAAGTATGGGAAGAAACTCATGAAATTCCTTTATTGAATGATACTATTTCCAAAAGGATTTCTGAAATTAGTAATGACCAATTGCATCAGCTTCTTATCAGGCTTAAGGGAAGCCAAAAGTTTGCAATTCAGTTAGATGAAACAACTAATATAGCACAGCTATTACTTTATGTAAGATATGTCTCTGAAGGAAGTATACATGAAGAATTACTGTCTGGCTGCCCTTTGAAAGGGCACACAAGGAAAGAATATATATAAATATATCTTAAAGTCAAGGAATTCTTCACAAATAAAGGGTTTACATTGGAAAAATTACATGGGTGTCTGTACAGTGCTGAAGCACGATGCATGAGAATGTTGGACGTGTAGCAACAGTTAAAGGTCGTGGCATTGAGCATACCACTTTTACTCACCACATGATCCAACAGGAGGCTTTTGAAATAAAAATTAATCACCAGACTTAGATGTTGTACTTCAAGCTACTATCAAAATTATTAACTTCATTAAGTATCCTTAATGGTTGTTTGTTTTTAAACTTATGCAAAGCCGTGGACTCCAATTACAAGTCTTCTTACTGCACGCAGAAGTAAGGTGGCTCTCAAGAGGGCAAAGGTTAAACAGATTAGAGAAACTATATTTTTGACGGAGCATAAATAAGAAATTTGTTAAATTTTTCATAATGAATTATGACTTTCAAAACTATGTTATCTGTCCATTATTTTTGAAGAACTCAATGACATGTCTCCTTCTTTTCTTTTCTTTTTTTTGCTTGCTGAAACTTTTATCAACTCAGTGAGGTCACGTTATCACTCGCTGGTCAGAAGTTCTGATTGGCTGTTGATGACATCATAGGAAGCGTTGGGACAGTGACTTTATTTACACTCAGATATGGATGTCAGTTGTTAATTTGGAAAGGGGAATATGAACGGTTATTTTTGTCGGTACAGTCTGGCAGACAAAATGACGGTGGCAACAGGACGTGTCTGCAGCACAGGGGCCATGGAGACGGAAAGCTCTGGAATCACCTAGGGGAGAAAGGCCATTAGCGCCTCGGTTTCTGGGGAGGGAATCCTGGTGCCTTGGAGGCTGAGCCCATGGGTTTCAAGGCTGAACGAGGGCACCCCCCTCTCTGTCTCTCTCACCCTCTGGGGTCTGCAATGCTAGCTTGAGAGGGTTTTCTTCTCTCACCGAATGGACCCCAGTTCGGGGGTCCCAGAGGTAGAAGGGAGGCCTGCGGGAAGGCTCAGCACAGGTGACTGGGCTGGTCAGCAGAGGGCTGGACAGGGGCCCCGTGGACTCCTTGTGTCAGCAGCTGCCCAGAGCGGACTCCAGGGGACGCTACTACACGTTCTGCTCCACCGCCTGTTTTGCCGCCTCCGCCTCGCCCTCCCCAGTGCCGCTGCCGCCATTTTGTGTCCCGGCCCGGGACTCCGCGCTGCGCATGCGCTGGTCCTGCCTCTGAGAGGCCTCGCCTCGGCAGCGGCGCCATCTTGAGGGTTGATATGTTTCTTTGAGGAAAAAAGTATAACATGTTTATGTTAAAGGATAAAAATTGAAAATTTGACAAGGAGAGTTTGCATTTAGAAGAATAAGGTGGAAAACAGTTCTTCAGAAATGTTTACAGCTACAGATTATTTTAAAATTGAAAATAACCTTCCCAAATATTTAATTGTAAGTTACAATTGATCATCAGAAGTCCCTGGAGATACAGTTTCAGAAATACTTCACTTCAAATTTTGATTAAAAAAAATTGGGTTCGTTACCCATACTCAGTTGAAATAATAGTAAAAAATGCCAATCATCGGTCATTAAAAGTTCATGAAGAATTTTCCAAATTATTAAGTGACACAGGTTTGAAACTTGAGTTCCCAAAAAGAATTGTTAAATAAATTCTGACTTGTGACTAGAACAGAATTTCTAACAATTTTTGAAATAGCCCTAAACAAACTTCTCCAATTTTGTGCTACATATATTGTTCTCAGCATTGATGATTATAAAATCAAAATATTGCTAAACTCTGAAAAGCGTTAGAGTTGCTCTGCGTCCTGCAATATCAAATAATCCACCAAGGTTAAATTCCTTATGTAAAAATAAATAAACACATACATCTCATTACTATGCAAATTTTAGTCTTAATAAATGGTAAGATATGTATACCAAAGAATGCTTTAAAATAAATTTCTTTCTGACTTATTATTAACTAAGTGTATTGCTGTGATGCTGAAAGCTATGTGACTGATTTCAAAGACCTGCAGGGTCACCCAAAGTGAACAGGTTTCAGCAGAATTTCCAGACCAAGAACAAACAACATAGAAGGGCTCGTTTCCCCACGTCAGAGGAAGGAGCCACTGAAAATCTAGTACACAGCTTAGAAACATTGTCAGAGAGTGAAGGCCTAATGAATGGAAGCAGAGCATTATGGGAGATTGTTGGGGGATGTGTCCCGCAGGTCAGAGGCACTAGAAAGGTCACTGAGGAAGGGCTGCTTTCGCAGAGTCATTTTCCAGGACGACCTCGGTTGAGTAAAGGCTGTGCGAGTGTAGTCTTCAGGATCTTCATTTCCTGTTAAGGCACGACTCAGGTTAAGGAGAAACAGGTGTAAACATTTGCAAATGATCAGAACTTGAAATGTGTGAAGTTAAGGGAAATTGGAGGTGGTCAAAAATTGAATGTAAGGATAATGGCCGATATGCTGGGCAGTAGTTAGCTGAAGTGGATGGGTGGGTATTCTCCATTTTAAATCAGAAAAGTGTGTGGTTTACTATGTCAGGAATAATACAATCAAGAGGAATGGTGTGACATTCATCGTCAAAAAGGACATGCAAAATCCATCATGAAGTACAATTGTATCTGTGATAGAATTTTATCTATCCACCTTCAGAAAATCCAATAAATACAACTATTATTCAAATTTATGCACCAACCACAAAAGTAAGTGATGAAGAAACTGAAGAATTCTACCAATGGCTTCAGTCAGAAAATGATCAAACATACAATCTAGATGCATTGATAATTATTGGTGATTGGAATGCAAAATATAGAAACGAAATGGAAGGAACATTACATTAGTTGGAAAAGATGGACTTGGAAATCACATGATAGAATTTTGCAAAAGCAACAACTTGCTCATAGCAAATACCTCTATTCAACAACACAAAAGGTGACTATACACATGTACTTCCACAGATGGAGTACATAGAAATCAAATTAACTACATCTGTGAGAAGAGATGATGGAGAGTTCAATATCAGCAGCTAAAACCAGGCTAGGGGCTGACTTTGGAACATACCATCAATTGATCGTATGTAAGTTCAGGATAAAGCTGAAGAAAATTAAAACAAAACCATGGATCCAACATACAACCTTTAGTCTATCCCGCCTAAATTTTGAGAACATCTCAAGAACAGATTTACTACATTGAACAATAATGACAGAGACCTGGATGAACTGTGGGAGGACAACAAGACGGTCATCCATGAAGAAAGCAAAGGGTCATTAAAAAGACAAGAATTAAAGCAAAGATCAGAGTGGATGTCAGAAGACTCTGAAACTTGTTTTTAATCATAGAATATCTGAAGCAAATGGAAGAAAGAATGAAGTCAAGGAACTGAACATAAAATTTCAAAGGGTAGCTTGGGCAGACAGATATAAATAGTATAATAAAAGGTACAAGACCCAGGATTAGAAAACCAAAAGGGAAGAATATTCTTAGCATATCTTAAACTGAAAGGATTCAAGAAAAAAATTTAAACCTCAAATTGCAATGTTGAAAGATTCTATGGATAAAATATTGAACAATGTGGAATGGATGTGGGTATTAAAAGAGGATGGAAAAATGCACCAGAGACACTGTACCCCAAAGAACTAGTCAACCTTCTATCATTTTCAGGAGGTAGCATACGAGTAAGAACCAATGGTGCTAAAGGAAGAAGTTCAAGCTGCACTGAAAGTATTAGTCAAAAACAGGCTCCAGGAATTGATGGAATACCAATCCAAATGTTTCATTAAGTTGATTAAAAACTTGAATCCCTCATTCATCTATGCCAGAAAATTGGGAAGATAGATACTTGGCCAACTGAATGGAAGAGATCCATATCTGTGCCCATTTCAAAGAAAGGAGACCCAGTAGAATGCTCAAATTATAAAACAATATCACTGATATCACATGGCGGTAAAATGTTGCTGAAGATCAGCCAACAATGGTTACAGTAGTACATTACAGGGAGCTACCAGAGATTCAGTCTGGATTCATAAAAGGACATGGAACAAGGGATATCACTGCTGGTATCATTTGGACCTTGGCCCAAAGCAGATAATACCCACAAAATGTCTACTTAGGTTCGTTGATTATGCCAAGGCATTTCACTGAGTGTTGACGAGTTCTTTTTGTTACAGTGAATCTGTGTATTCTTTCCCGCTTATTTGGATGCTTCCTCATCATTCAATATTTGGTTCATAGAACTGTGAAAGAAAAGGGAGGATTACTTGAAGTACTTGCTGATGAAGACCAAGGAGTACAGTCTTTGGTATGGATTATAACTCAATGTAAAAACAACCAAAAGCCTTACAGCTGGATCAATAGGTAACAGCATCCTAAATGGAGAAAAGGTTGAAGCTGTCAAGGATTTTGGCTTGCTTGGATCTACAATCAATGTTCATGGAAGCAGCAGTCAAAAATATATCAAAAGAAGACTTGCATTAGGTAAATCTACTGCACAAGACTTATTTAGAGTACTGAAAAGCAAGAATGTTACTTTGAAGACCAAGGTGCAGGTGACCCAAGCTATGGTATTTTCAATCGCCTCATATACATATGAAAGTTGGAAAAGAAAACAGGAGAACCAATGCATTTGAATTTTGATGCTGAAGAAGACTATGGAAAATACTACCGACTACTAAATTGGCAAACAGGTCTGTGTTGGAAGAAGTAAGGCCAGAGTGTTCCTTAGAGGCAAGATTGAGAGACTTCCTTCTACATACTTTGGCCATGTTGTCAGGAGAAACCAGATCCTGGAGGAGGCCATCATGTTTGGTCAAGCGGCAGGCCAATGAAGAAGTCCCTCAAGGAGATGGATTGACAGCATAGTTGCAACAATGGGCTCAAACACAGGAACACTTGTGAGGATGATGCAGGACTGGGCAATGGTTCACTCCGTTGTGCTTGGGGTCACTATGAGTTGGAACCAATTTCATGGCACACAATAACAACTACTACTACAAGCGTTTGATTTGTCTACCTGTTTTATGTACCTATATACCTGAGATTGAAGAAAATTTGCTCAGGCAAGAAGGGGTGGAGAGTGGAAAATGTTTAAGAAGTTCTGCTAGGGACCAGCACTTATTGATACCTTCCAGTGGCAAGAGCAACCTGCAGGCAAGCTCACCACTTGGACCCATCATCTTAGTCTAAGCAACAGACTATGGCTCTGTGTTCTGGGGACTTGCTTTGTGAAATGCTGCTTCTAGGTGAATGAATTGGAAAAAAATGGGACAATCACCTTTGGGTAACCCTGTTTAGACACAAGGAACCTTGGCTGTACAGTGGATTAAATATATGGCTGTCCATCACAAGATCAATGTTCCAGGAGAGAATGATGAGGTTATTTGCTCCTATGTAGATTTATGGTCTCAGAAACCTTATAGAGCAGTTCTACTATGCCATACAGGATTGCTATGAATCTTAATTGATGATGGCAGTGGGTTTTTTTTATTGTGGAGGGGAGCACATTTTTTGTATGCTTTTGTCAGTAGGCTGGTCAAAAGGAACATTAGCACTTGATACTCACCCTCATGATGGAAGCCCTCATGATGAGTGCTTTAGCAATGTGTGGTGAAGAAATTAGATGATGCCAGCTATCAGATAAAATAATGCATGGGATCTTAAAGGCTTGTTTGTAAACAAGCAGCCATTTAAGTAAGATGTCATCTAAGGGCACATGGAAGAAGCACAGCAACATCCATGATTCAAGGATTGCAAATCCAAATCTGAAAGAGGGAATAGATGTATCAGAGCTTAAATTGTGAGATTCTGATGTGCAGAGTTTATGGATGACAGTGGAATTCCAAAATACATTTTCAGGATCTACACGGGGAATAAACCTCCTCCAGTAATTTCTCTAACCATAACTGAGGATGAGAATAACTTGGTTATCAGACAGAGAGACTAGGAGACAAAAGGACTATAGTAGATTAGAATGATAAATCTGACTTTAATGGTTAGAACCTTTCCTCTTGATTTTCTCTCTGATACACTGTAGACTTGATCTGAAAGTTAATATTTTCTCCTCTTTCTTTTTTTCATATTGGGCTTTATCTCTGTTGCCTTTTGACATTGTGGGTAACCTTGACTCATTTTTTGTTTTTCTATGTTTTTTGGTATATGAAATTGAGGATTGATGAACCTACAGAGAAAACTAGAATAAAGATCTCTGGGAGGTGCAGTAGGGGAGGTGGTGGGTAGGGATAAAGGGGAACTGATATCAAGGAGTTCAAGAAGGAAGAAAATGTTTTAAAACTGTGGTAGCAATTTTACAGTACTGCTTGATATTATTGAACTATAGAATGGCATGATATCTAGATTCGTTCTTAATAAAATGTTTTTTTTAAAAAATCTCATTTTACTGGGGGCTTATACAGCTCTAATCACGATCTATACATACATAGGAGAAGGAGTGTTGGCCCAGCAAGTCCTTCTTGTGGTGAGCTCAGCAGCTGCTGGAACTGCCTTCCATTATACTGGTGTCACAGGCATTTTCTCCTGTGTCCCCAGGTCCACTCCAATCTGTGGAAACTCCCAGATGTTTGCATATATGAACAAATCAATCTTGTACATTGTCCCTGGTCCCTGCTAAGGAGGCAGTATGTTCCAATAGAAAAAGGATGAGCTTTGGCATCAGGCCAACTCACCAGTTATAGCATTTTAATGTTGTCTCCCTTCTTCCAGCTATAGTTGCTTCGTGGGCACAGTGCAAATGACAATATCTTCCTCAGCACTATGGTGGGTATTAAATGATGTAACAGATTCAAAGTTCAAACAGAGTGCCTGACACCTAATTGACGCAGGAGCAAAGTTCTTCGTCTTCCTTCATCTCCTTTTATATATATTTTTCACCCATTTATGATCTATTAGCTGTTTGCATGTCCCCCGCGCCAAGGAGATCACCACCTTCCATGCCAATTCATTCTGTGCCTGAGCGCTCTGTTTCAAATAGGCTACAGTCTGTCTCCTTGTGATCAGTGTTCACTGCTCTCGATTTTGTCCATCTAGGTCTCTTTCATTTCACCTTAAGGAGACTAGACGTTGGGAAAAGGTGAGCAGAGAGTACTTTCACCGCCAGACACTTCTCCCCACTCGGATCAGTCTGGCTACTGGATCTGCCTGAGTCTGAGCCCAATTGTTTTCCAGCTTTCTCCTCTTTTAGTGGAACACACAGCAGAGACCTGGTACCATTTTGGGTGAGAGACTTTGCATCATAACATTGCATGTTACTGAGAAATTTAGAACTTATTTGAGAATAATATGAATGGTGACAATTTTTATGTTCAATCTTTTTACCCCCTGAGAGAATGGAAAAATATCCCTAAACATTTACTGAGCACGGGCCTCGGGACTGTAGAGGAATTTGGGGTCTACAAGAACCAGGTAGTGAATATTTCGGTGGGAATGGATGACTAAGGACCTGGAGCAGGGAAGAAGCATTAGGCTAGACCTGGGATTGGCAAGCCTTTGAGATGGAAGAGCTAATCCTGTCCCTGACAAGCATTTAAGAAGAATTCTGGAGACATAAATATATTTTTCTAGACAAATGAAATCCCCATTATCTGAATAATTTTAGATATTTTAGAAATTTTCATTTTACTTCAGAGCTACCTGTATATACTCAAAGCACTGCATATGTCTTTGAGCTGTATTTGCTGATCCTTGGTAGTCCAACAAGCGCATGTTATTAAGTTCTGACGCTTCGTGAACCTATGCACAACAGAGCCAAACACTGTCCAGTACTGTGCCGTCCTCAGAATTGGGTTGGATTTAGTCCATTGAAACAGTCACTTTGTTCATCCATCTCCTCTGTTTCAAGCCCCTCCACTTTAACAAGCTCGATGTCCTTTTCCAAGGAGTGCGCTCGCCTGATAGCATGTCCAAAGTATGTGTGATGAAGTTTTTCCATTCTTGGCTTCTAAGAAGCATGCTAAATATGTCTTCCAAGATAGATGTATTTGTTTTGCTGGCAGTCCACCGTACTTTTCAATATTTTTTATCAACACCAGAGCTCAAATACATAAATTCTTCCTCAATCTCCCTGATTCTTTACCCAACTTTCACATATACACGAGGTGATTGAAAATACCATGGTTTGGGTCAGGTCCACTTTAGTCTTCAAGGTGATGTTCTTGGCCCTCAACATTTTGATGAGGTCTTGCGCAGCAGATTTACCCAATGCAATATTTTGTATAACATGTGCATGATCATCATTGTGGATGTGAGAAAAATGGACTCCTTGACAATTTTAATATTTCTCCATCTGTCATGATGTTCCCTATTTTATGTGGATCGTGCTATTCTTGTGAGCATATTGGTGTTCTTTACAGTGAGTTACAACCAATACTGAAGATTTCAATCTTTGGGTGTCATCAGAAATTATTTCAAGTCATCCTTGCTTTTAGCAAGCAAGGTTGTGTCATATGAATATCACAAGTTATTAAATAAGCCTTCCTCTAATCCTGATACCATGTTCCTTTTCACATAGACCAGCTTCTTGTGTTAATTGCTCAGCATATAGATGGAATAAGAACAGTGAAAGGATACAACTCTGATGCACACCTTTTCTGATTTTAAACCATGCAGTATCACCTTGTCCTGTTCAAAGTCTCACTTTGTCCTATCTCTTGGTCTGTGTATAAGTTCCATATGAGTACAATGAAGTGTTCTGTAATTCCCATTCTTTTTAATGATGTTCCCAAGGTCCACCTCCTTCCACTTGTGGTTTCCAGGAAGTGGTGTTGGGACAAAGCCTGGATAGTCTCATGGCAAGATCAGGAATGGAACTGAGTCGGGAGCAGCTTTATTTGCTTGCTCCAGGGAAAGTCTGCCAATGTGACTAAACCTCAGGGGCTTCCTACAAAAGACAAAGGTGAATCCCTCTCTCGTTACCCACTGATCACCTCTGAGCCTCTTGCTCTTGTATCCCTTGTACACACCTCTACCATTAGATGGACAATTCGATAACGTTTGAACACTTTTCTGATGTTCAGGGATAAATTAATAGCTGAGTAAATATTGACTGAAAGATGGTGAGTGGAAGAAAATATCTTTGCCAATTCCAGGTTGTGATGGAAATGAGAGTGTCCCCATGGTGGGTTTGCTGTGTTGTGCCCAGTCCTGAAAGTCTGAGCCAGGGGTTTTAGCATGGCCCCCTTTCAGAACAGATAGGTGGAATTCTTGGACCATGAGTTGTCCATAAAGTATGGCTTTACCAAGGAGATGTCAGCCCTGGAATGAAACAACCCAAGAACCTAGATCTTTGTGAAGGTGTTGGTAAGGGATGCAGCAGAAATCATAAACTTGTCTCAAGGCAAAGGAAGCTTTTCCTTCATGTGTCTGCAGCTGGACGAAGTGTTGCTGGTGCACACCCTCCTTTGTGATTCTTCTTGTTCTTTTTACGAGCTGTTCTGGCCTGTGCTCTCCCGTAAATCTAGAAGCTCTTTGCTGGTGGGGCAATTGTTATATCTCCCCCCAGATCCACATATCTTGTCCATAGTCCGTGGGCAATCCTTGTTTGCCAGATGAGTGGGGCATCTAAAGGCAGGCAGGGTTCACATACTTTTCCTAGACTTTCTAGAAGGACCAGAGCTAAACATCTTGCAGCCCTTTTCATTTCCTCTTTCTTTTCTCTATTTATTTTCCAGGAAACAGGAGAAGAAACACGATAGCATCTACTGACAGCAAATCAAATGCCATCGTGTGTGTTTGGAGGGCAGGCTGTTTCTCATTTGCCTAAATCATCAGTCCCATTGTGCCATGTCCATGTTAGATTTTAGGAAAGCAGATGACATATGTTATGATGCTAAATAAGCTAAAACAGTGCCAGGATGGAGACAGAAGGTGTTTGTTAATTTTTAAATGAAGCACAGCATTCTAGTGACTTATTGTGGTTGGGAAGGAGGGCACCGAGGGCAACAAGGCATGGTTGTGGCAGTGGTCTAGGAATTAAGACAAATTGTTGCTTCTGCAGCAGAGATCAGCTGCCTCTGATCTGTCAGTTACTTGAAGGGAGACTCTGCATTTGGTCAGACAAGTCTTAGTTTCCAGATGGTACCAGTTCCTCCTGAGCCTCTGTGGTTCCCATTGGACTACATAGGCCCAAATCACTTTTAGCTGAGCAACAGCAAATGGTAATGCAGACTTGCCATATGCTCTTTTGCATACACTCTTTAAAAATTGTACTCAATATACATGCATCAAAACATTTGACACTTCCACGCTCTACAAGATTATATTTAAGTGACATTCTGCATGTTGTTCAAATATCATCCTTACCCATTCCAAAATTATGCCATCGCCCATATGGAAGCTCAGTATCATCTCAGGGCTGGCACTTCCCCTCCAGGTCCTACTGTGTTAGGCTGGGTTGTCTAGAGAAAGAAACCAAGGACACTCATATAGGTTTAAGAAAGACTCCACCCAACTTATTTATCTAATTGACATGAAATTATGTAACAACCATACTTACCTTCCTACCTATTCCCGGAAACAATTGATAGGTGTTTGTCTCTATTCATTTTCCTAGTCCACATATTTCATGTGAGTGGAATTAAACAAAATCTGTCCTTGTTGAAGCTGATTTATTTCACTCAGCATAATGCTTATGAGGTTCATTCCTCTAGTAGCCTGGGTCAGGACTTCATTTCTCTTTATGGCGGAGTAGTATTCCATTGTATATACCGTAGGCAACATGGTTGACTTATCCATTCATCTACTGATGGATATTTAGACTGTTTACACATTTGCGAGATTGGGAATAATGTTGCAAGGGACATCTGTGTATTTGTATCTATTTATGCTCTTGCTTTTAATTGCTTATATCCTTCATTTTCTTTTCTTGTTAGACCCAGTATGATCCCCATTCTGCCCAACCTCTAGCCTCACACCCTCTACTTTGTGTCTGATGTACCAGGATCTCACCAGGAGCCTTAACACCAAGATTCTGAGCCCTGACTGAGCATTCTGATCATCCAGGGAACTGAATATTCTGGAGCACGTAGAGGATGAAGATATAAAAACTCCTTAGGCATAACCAAACAACTGGAGGGAGTGCTTTACTGGGCTTGGGGGCTGGGGATTATAGTTGTAAGGGACACCAAGGTCAATTGTCATAACCTAGACTGTAAAGACAATGTTCGACATCCAGGCTGGTGAGTAGCAGCTGGATCTTAGAAGCTCACAAGTGGCCATCTAGGGGGCAAGTATTGTCACCCTCACTCTGGAGGAAAGAAGAGTGGTGAATGGACATAGACTTCATGACTTTAAGCTAGATGATCTCTAACTATCAATTCCAACTTCTTTGAATGGGATCATATCAAAAGGTCCTAGATAGTGAAGCAAAATTCACAGTCATAAAAGAGACCAGGTTTATTGGCTGGATAGGGACTAATGGAACCTCTGAAACTATGGTCCATATTCACTAAGTCTGAAAATGAACCCATACCTGCGGCTCAATATTCAGCCAAAGAATAGATTGGTCTATAATGGGAGCAATAACACAAGTGAGGTACACAAACCTTAAAATAGCAAACCATTTGATCTCAAAAGGGCAGTATTAATCCAAGGACCAAGTTCAGAAGGGTAGGAAGGGAGGAGGAATGGAAATAGAAGACACAAGTAGGAAGTGGAATAAGTGATATTATATTGTGGCGATTGCAATAAGTGGCATAAAACACAATGTGTATGAATTGTTGAATAGAAAACTGATGATCTTGGTAAACCTTCACCAATTCACAATAAAAACATCGGGGAGAAAAAAAATCCAAGTACCTAGGCTGCATTCCAGGCCAATAAAATCAGACTCAATGGAGATGAGACAAAATGTCTTTTGGAAAGCTCTCTGGCAATTAAAATGAGCACACAAGGCTGATACCCACCATCTGCAAACTGTGGGGTAGGTGCTTCGGTAATGCCTCGGGGGAGCGCTTGGGTCTGTCAAAGGATGTGAGATGCAGAAGGGGCAAAGGTCATCAAACCTCACGGACAGCTTTACATTGGGGGGCTGTTCCATGAGGAATCTGGGAAGGGTCCACTTGCATGCTGTCTCTGTGCAACAGATCCAAGAGACTCAACACCTTTCAAAAGCTGACAAGAAAGTCAGAGAGACTAGATGTGGGCACTAAGCTGTGAGTTTTCCAGAAGGCACGAGACAGAGCAAGAGCAGTCACAGGAACACAGATTCCTCCGGAAATGCTGTGATCAGCAGAATATGCACCTCTAATTTCATTTCAAACTCACTCGAGCATTCACTCCTTTTTACGGAAACCCAGCTTCTCATTAAAGTAGCCGGTTTAAAATGACAATCTTCTGTTGAGCAAGTCTAAGAAATAACCCTTCTTTATTTTACATGGTATAAAAATGCAGTTTCCTAGGCCGATGGGCTCCAGGGAGAGGTTTTTATGTACTAGATATGGCTTTCAAAGTTCTTCAATTGCCTAAATTAATAATGACTTTTCCTTTGGCTTTTCTGAGGGACAAATTAATTTTAATCTTTTTCTAAGGAAGTGAATCTCTAGCTATCTCATTTGGATAACTTTCTGCCTTCAGAGTAGAATTTGAAATAATCTGCAAGGTCACCCCTTCCACACCCTACCCCAGCAGCCCAGCCTCTCTCTTCCTTCCAGCCTCCAGCCACCGGGGTTTGGTTGGGAAAGGAGATGCAGAAGGGAATCTCTAGGCTTTTCTATCAAAAGGTTGGCCACAACCCCCATTAGACCAAATGTAATTCATTATGGGGGGTTTTGGTTTTATTACATTAACAGTTATCCTTAGGGAAATTACAAACAAACAGAAATAGGAAGATTTTATATTTTATTATGGAATGTACTGCTCAGCCTCATTATATTTTAAAAGACAAAGTGCAAAAAAAAAAGAAAATCTGGCTCCATTTAAAATGTCCTGACTAGCAGAACTTAAAATACACACATCTTAAAGTGAAAGTCTAAATGAATAGATAAAATAAACAACAAACCAGTTTTCTCAGGAAAAGGCATAATAAAGAGCGCGACTAATTTTGAGCTATTTAAGATGCTCGTGTTACAGGGAAAAGAGTATCATTGTTGACTTTGAAATGTAGAACCATTTGCTTAATTCAGTGATGGAATCTTTGCTAAAATGGGCAGTTCTGCTGAAGAAAGAAATTGACTTGTAGCATTTTATGAGCAATTTCATCTTTTGAATTCAGAAATGACCAGCGATGCGGACAAGCTTTTTATTCTTTTGAGAACCCTCTAACCAAGAAATCTTTTAAATGATCATTGCACAGTGAATGCCTGGAGGCTCTGAAAAATATTTATTTTGAAATTATTATAAGCTCAAAATGATTCAGCAATGCAAAAGAAGAAGAGAAAAAGCAATGAAATACTAAGCTGTAAACGCTGGAAACTTTTCTGTGCTGAAAATAATTGTACAGAGTTTTTTTAAGTAATAGTGTCCAAAGAGATTTAATGATCTGATTGCTTATGGATATGGAGCTTAAATATATTCCTTATTTTAAATTTGATATTAGAATAGCAAGATTATAGACAATGATACAATGTGACTGGGAGAAGTATCGTTTCATTAAATTATCAAGTTAAGGCTGAAGGAGCCTGGTGGAATGTGTGTGACCAAGAGGCCAGCCAGTTGGAATCGCTAGTGGCTCACAGAGAAAGATGCGGTTCTCAGCTCCTGTAAAGATTTACAACCTTGGGAACCTACAGGCATAGTTCTACGTTGTCCTTTCAGGGATCCTCAGACTGTTTAAACGGGGCCAGTTCATTGTCCCTCAGACCCGTTGGAGGGCCAGACTATAGTGTAAAAATAAAACTGTGAACAAATTCCTATGCACACTGCACATACCTTATTTTGAAGTAAAAAACAAAACGGGGCAAAAACACCCAGCACGCTGGATAAATGTCCTCGGAGGGCCATGTGGCCCACGGGCCATAGTTTGAGGACCCCCTAAATTGATGTGTCAGAATCGACTTGACAGTGTTAGGTTTCTGGGGTGGTTGACCTCAGTTCTTGCTTAGCAATGCTGAAAGAATTCACATGGCAGAAGCACTTTTGTAAATCCAAGTGAATTTTATGAAGGAAAGTTTCAGGTATCGCAGTCTCAAAAAGGACCGCTATCTCCGGAAAGGACGCCGGGCTGCATGGCAGGGGTGGCGAAAGTTTGCAGCTGAATATGGTGGTTTCATGGGAGGAATACCTGAGCAGGAGTGCAGAACCAGCTGAGGAGCCACGGCAGGAACCCCCAAGGGCCTCACCCTCCACTTGCAGAGCACATGAAAAAGGGAGGGCAACAAGGAGCCCAGGCCTGCTTCTATCACCTCCCAGCACCACTGGAGGGCATTGGTCGATTTTACTGGCTGATTTAGGCACACTTGTGTGATGTCATATTCTGTGTGACCAGGTGGACCTTCCACCTGGGCCTAGATGACTTGGGTCAGAGCATACTCAGTTCTGAATTTTGCCATAGGTGTCTAATTAGTGTGCCTGATTTATTTCCAACCCCTTTTTTGTGGCCTGGACAGCTCACTTTCGTTTAGTGTTGGCATTTGGGAAGACAATCCCTAATCTAGCAACCTATCAATAGCAGTAAGTGAATGGAATTAAAACACAACTCATAGCCATAAATTCAATTCTGACTCAGAGCCACCCGAGAGGACAGGGTAGAATTACCCCCTGCGGGTTTCTGAGGCTGGAATTCTTTACAGGAACAGAAAGTCTCATTGTTCTCCCTCCGAGGGCTCCAAAGGACTGACCTTTCAGGGAGATGTCCAGCGGGTGCCAGCAGAGCTCCTTCATTGAAAATCTCTGCTAGTTTCTGAAGGGGGAGGGAAATTTTGAGGAGGCCGTCCTTGGCAGAGATAACTCTCCATTAAAGCCAAAGAGCTTTTCCACATCTCTCAAAAAACAAACAAAAAAACTAAAGTGACTAGTTCAGATTAATACGCTGTAGGTAGAACCACCTCCCACCCAACAAACCAAACCAAACCAACCAACCAACCAACCAACCAACCAACCAACCAACCAACCAAACAAACAAACAAACAAACAAACAGCCTGTTGCCTTCAAGTCAGTTCTGACTCGTGCTCTCCCCTTGTGATACAGAGTACAATTGTTGCATGAGGTTGTCTAGGCTGTACCCTTTATGAAAGCAGATGACTCCTTCCTTTTGTGGTACAGCTAGGTGGGTTTGAACTGATAACCTTTATATAAGCAGCACTATCCAGTGAACTATGTCAACTAAAGTCTCAAAGCATGTAAAGACTGATCCACAACCCCCACTTCTCTCTTCCTCTGCTGTGATGACCTGGAATCCACCTTTTGATCTGGTGGCACCATATATGTGAAGCAGCCCGAATCACTGAGTGACTGTGCAGGATAAACACCCTGTAGAATTGCCCTTCCAGCGTCAGAATTTGCATGAACAAGAAATAAACTAGATTTTAAGCCACTGAGGTTTCAGGAGTAGCTTCTTTCTGCACAACAGACTAGGCTATCCTGACTGATCATCTCTTCACAGGGTTGTTGTGAAGAGCTACTGGAGCAGCTCAATCCAGGGGAGCTGCCAAAGCTATACCTACACTTTATCTGGGATTGTGAGTTGTAGTACCAAAGTTTTTATTTGCCAGGGAGGCACTGAGTAATTTTTTTTTCTTCTGAAAACAGGACAACAGGCAAGTAAGTTTGGGGACATATGTAGCTGGAGCTTAAAGTCCTCTTACTTTGCAGTTTTCTTTGATAAAGATAGACTTGTTCTTAATGAAACCCATGACTGCAGCCAGTCAGTGTCACAAATGATTTCTGAGGAGAGGCCAAACAGCTAAGTCAAGGACCATCCTACCATTCTCTTCAACGCTGTCTCATGCTCTCATCTGCTCTGACGTGTCTGCTCAGGGGCATGTTGAAGCCACTGGTTGGGGCTTACCATTGGCACTGAAAATCATAGTAGGCGATATTAGTGGATTTACATCAAGAAACCTGAATTCTTGGCCATTGCTTGGGGGGTCACAGTTCCCAAGACACTCAGTGTCAAGGGCAAAACAAAATAAAACATGACGAGGCCTCTGGGGCTGGGTTGAGCTGGATGTATAACCAAAGTCCCTTTCTACCAGAACCTTCCCAAGAAGAGATTGCTCTTTTCCATATCTAAACAATTTTGTTTAACACACGTTCTGCTGTGGAACCTTCTGGGAAGCAGAAGAAAAATAATTTGTTTTCTTTTGAATTAAAATGAGTTGGGTCCAAGCCCTGTGTAGTGTGTATTCTTATCATAACATCGAAAGGAGTCTGATTTCACCATTCTTAGCTATTTAAAAAAAAGTTCCAGGCACAGTAATTCAATTTAAAATCAGACACCAGGAGTAGTTCATATTTAATACACTTTATACAGTTATTACAGGTACAAGCGAAGTACTTGTTAACTGCCAGGTTGCTGGCTTGCACCAAGAGCCACTCCACAGGAGGTATTCTGTTTCTGTGAAGATTTACAGCTTTGGAAGCCCACTGAGAGAGCTCTACTCTGTCTTGAGTCTGAAGGTGCTTGATAGCAGTAGTTTTTTGTTTTTATAAAGGTATAAAGCTTTCTAGAACAACAAAAAGTTCCTTTTGGAAGTAAGCCAGAGCTAAAACCACAAGTTACATGCTTTCGTTTTTTTTTTTTCTGTCCTGCTGTTGGCAGCCACCCTTTCAACGGTTCCGCACACTAGCATGGTGAAGTGGTGAACTCTGGGCTCTCACTCCCCTGGCTTCACACTCGGTCTCCCCACTCATCGTGTGGTTTCACCCAACTCGCGGATCCTCCTGCAGGCTCCTCTCCCTGCTTGTGTAAAAGTGCAAAGGAGACAGACTTCCTCAGAGCTGTGCTTTAGAGAGAATCCTCCTAACATACTCAGCACCGCCTTGAATAGGGCAGCACTACATACATGACAACTACTTTATTATCTTTGATGGTGGTGGTGGGGTTTTTTGTACGGAAAAAAAAGAGCCCTGAATGGTTTATGTAACAAGTAAGGGAATAAATAGATCTTCCTTCATCCACCTTCATCTTTCATTATTCTATCACTCTTGAATTGCAATATTAGAGGCAAAAATGGACAGAATTCCCACCTCTTAACAAAGTTTGTGCACATGTGTATGCATGCATGTGTGTACATGTGAGTGTGCCTGTACAATGGGTGCACACGTGTGTGTGCACATGTGCACTGGAGCCTGGCAGCACAGGGGAGGTGCCTGTCTCTTTTCAGCAGTATCTGAAGGCTGCTGCAGGTGTAATGAGAAGTGATTGATGATCTGTTCAGGGAGCTCCTGGGATGGAGTCAGGGAAGGAGCAGCAAAGAAGATATAGTCATCTCCCCCATATTTAGATGAGGTGACGGAGGTGGGCAGTAGAAGAGCAGCTCCTCAGTAATGAGATTACAGGGGAAAGACCTTGGATGAGGTGCCAGACAGCCCAGCTTTCCCAGAGAGGGTGGGGACTGGGAAGGAGGCTGCATCCTGCCTCATCAGTTACAGCTGCTCTGTCACTCTGGGGAGGGAGGCAGATGAGGCAGGGAGCTTCTGAAATCTCTCATCTCCAGACCTTCTAGGTGGCTGTGGGAGGGTGTGAGGACGGCCACACTGGAGGGTCAGGGTGGATCACATTGCAGTATGGAGCCCGGCCTGGACCCATGTTGTGTAGGGTGACCAAGGAGCTTTGGGGGCAGGGTTCTGGGTGGGGGCTTTGTCTAATAAGACCCACAGCGGCACCCTGTATTGCAATGTTGGCATAAAATGTGCAGAGACTTGAGACAACGTGAAATGAGCCATCCACTTCACTTGGAAAGACAGGAGGGCTGAAAATCAGACTGGGAGATCTCGTTTGCTGTATAGTTGTGAGAAGGAGATATTCGTGGCTTCTCTTACACATTAAACTACATTACTCCTCAGGCATAAAGGCGGTGATATGAATGCTTTGATAGCCTAGCATCTGTCAGCTGGGAGGCATAACATAGTCAGAGCCCTTATTAATCACTTGGAGATTAGCTGAGGGGTGGGAGAAGCCAGGCATGACGTTTTCCAGGGCTGCTCAGCCTGCACAGGAGACCTTTACTGAGTTGGACAGAGGTGCTGCCATCTGAAACCTCAGATAGAGTAGTTAGAAAATTGACTGACCTAGTACAAGATCTATTTACATATATTAAAAGATCCTGGGTAATAAAATCTCATATTTGTGCAGCATGCCACATTTGTCAAAGGGCTTTCTCATTTACTGTCTTACTTGGTCCTCAAACGAAGAGGCCTTTGGGCAGGTATTGCTGTTTAATTTTGGACGTGGTAACAGAGCTTTGGCTGGAGTACTGGACTTGGAATCAGACTGTGCAACCCACAGCAGGTCACTTAGCTGCTCTGGATTGGCTTTCTTCCTCTCTGAAGGTCAGGGCTTGGACTAGACCATTTTCCCAGTGGCAGCACTGCTGACATTTTGGGCAACATCATTGCTGTGGGGCCGTCTTGTTCCCTGCACCAGGATTCTAAGCGAGCATCCCTGGTCTCAGTCCACTAGACGACAATGGGACTCTCTTCTGCAGAATGTCTCCAGGCATGGCCAAATGTCCCCTGCAGAGCACGCTGCTGGGCTGGAGCACGGCAGGATAATGCATTCGATGAGCTGTATTTTAAGTTTTCAGGTACTTTACATGTCTGCACAGGGAGACTACATCAACAATTACCCAGCAGTCAATGGGTCATCACTGACCCTCTCTATAATTCCAACTGATGTCATCAAGTACCAACTGAGTTTCTGAGCTTAACCCCCTTCATGGCACAAGTTGTTTAGCACTCAACTAAAAACCAAAAGTTTGGCAGTTCAACCTATCCTGAGGTCCCTCAAAAAAAATCCTGGTGGTCTGCTTCAGAAGAGTTGCAGCCATGAACACTCCATGGCGTGAAGAGATATAAACATGCATGTGGATGTGACTCTAGGTATAGCTACAACCAGTAACCATGGAATCAACTACATCATGGAATCAACTTCAACTCCTGGCCCCCTTATGTGTCCGAGCAGAACTATGCTCCCCAGGATCTTGAAAGGCTGCTTGGTCTGAAGTAGATTGACAGGCCTTTCTTTCTAGGTGCCACTGGGTGGACTCAACCTTCCAAGCATGCTATTAAAAGCCAATTCGTTACCTGTGTGCATCACTGAAGACACACAGACATAGGGAGCAATGCTCAAAGTCACACTACAAGGTTGCAGCAGCTAGTCTCTTGCCCTCTCTGGGATTGATAACAAAAGCAGGGCAGGCCAGCCACAAATATTGTGTGGCTAGCAGGGGAAAGTAGTTGGTGACACAATTGCAGATGTAGTTCATCCTTTGGACTCATTCCCCCACCCCCACCGCCGTTTTCAACTGCACGGAATGGGTTCTAACTTTCCAGCACCAGAAAAGCAGACTTTGAGTTTTTTGTTTTATGAAATGTAGGCTGTCCCTGCTTAAGTCTTATATTCAGTCTCTGTTCTTCTCCCTCCTCCTGCACCTCCTCCAGTCATCAACAGTAAGTGGCTGCAGGGCGGTTTCCCAGCAGGGCTGTGCTCTAAGTTTCATAATGCTGGGTTTTCCTATAATTCTCCACATTCTTGGGCTTGGAACAATCCAGGCATTACCATATCAAATGCTCATTTTAGGTGGGAAGGGCGGGGACACTGAAAACACCTTATGGGGCTCAATCCTTCTCTGCATGCATGTGAGGGTTTCCAGGAGTTAGAATTTCAACTTAAGTGATTTAGTTTTTGTTTTTCAATCATGTGCCTGGCACCTGCTGGACATTTCTTCTATAGTGTTTTGTTGTTGCTAACCCCATTTCTAAGATCGGAGATAAAAGGGTCAGGCACAATAGGCAGTTTAATTGACTAATTCTGGGGTGTGAATCTGCTTCTTTCTGGTTCCCCATTGCCCTGAGTCATTTTAAATGGAGGTGTTGTGAAGGGTGTGGGTTCAGCAGCCACACTCTGCCTCATCTTGCCTCCTGGTCGATGGGTATCTCGCCTTACATGAGTTGTTTAGTCTCCTACCAAGCTTGTGTGATCACTACTTTTATTAGCTTCATTTTACCGAGGCTATGAGAGGTCAGGCGAGTGAAGGCTTACAGATTGCCTGGCATATAATATACAAATGATAGTCAAGATATATAACTAAGTGTGTCTCTGTTCTTGGTTCTGTCAGTACCTGGTGTGGCCACAAAGAAGAAACCTGGTTTCCTGCTATTTTGAGCATCTAGTGTGAATGGCAGGAGATAAGTCACATGCTAATGAACCCTGGTGGTGTAGTGGTTAAACACCATGGTGCCTGGCTATCAAAAGATATAGTGTTTGGGGTCTTAAAGGCTGGAAGATAAACAAGGGGCCATCTAGAAACAACAAAGCCCACATGGAAGAAGCACAGCAGCCTACCCTGCCATGATCGCTGAAGACAAAGCGGTACATAAGCAAATGCAGGCATGTTTTCTTGATGTGCACCCTTATACATACGAGTTTCTATGGATTTGTTTCCCTAATGCACCCAGACTAACATAAGCAGTGTAGAAAGCATTTAAGAAGCCTAGACAAGGGCAGGGCAGGATATTTGGAGGGACTGGATCCAGAATTACAGAGGATGGAGCCCTGGTGGCGAAACAGGCTGCTAGCTCCCTGTCCGAAGGGGAACAATGAGATTGCTGTCTCCCATGAAGATTTACAGTCTTGAAAACTCCATATAGGGTCACTGTGGTAGGAATCCGCTTGATGGAAGTGGCCTTTTGGGATTGAAGGTGGAAGCCACCAATGACTTCCTGCCATTGAGCCAAGGAGCCTCTGGGAAGTATGTGAACTTCTGGAATGCAGGAAACAAACTCTACACATCTGCTTTTCCTGCTACCCAAGTCATGCCCTTGGCCTTTGCTTAAACACATTCATTCAGAAGTGAACCACCCCAGCTGCTCCCTCAGGAAGCTGGTGGATGAGCTCTCTGAGCTCCATGAGCATTTCTGGTCTAGGTACCTGCCCTCTGCCCCAGCACAGACAATGTGCTTTTGGAAGCAGCGCTCCCTGGGTAGTGAGAGTGATTTGGCTCCTCGGGGCTAACATGATGAATGCTGAGAGGGGGTTCATATTAGGGGGTTAAGTTCCCTGACCTTTCCCTAGCCCAGGGGAAAACTTACTATTTAAAGTAAGTTTTAGACAGAATCTTTAGAAAGATAAATTTTTTACTTAATGTACACAATTACTCCCCAACACATCTGTTTTGTTTGACTCAACACTCAACCTCATAGGTTGTGGATGACCTTGAGCAGGCACTCAAAGTCACAATGGTTTCTATCAGGATTGAAAGTTCATCTTTCGCAACTCTCCAACTGGTTATTAGCACCATTGTCTCATCTCTATTTGTGTATTTACTTTGTTTTAGGGGAAAACGACTCCCAATTCAACTATATTTTATTAGGAACTCCTTTGCTAAGTTTTACATAAGAAAAAGGCTAAAACTGATGTTCTCGATGAAGGAGAGCATCCGCATGAGGCCACAATGGTGTCGGAAGGACCCACAGCCACAGTTACTTAAATAAAATGACACCCTTTCTGTCCTGATGACTCTGACTCATAATGACTCTGTGTAGGGATCCTGAAGTTGCTACTTTTACAGGAAGTGATAACCACATCTTTCTCCTGTGGAATGACTAGTGGCTTCGAACCAGCGACCTTGCTGCTAATAGTCCAACACTATCCAGCATTACCACCTGGGCTCCTGAATGCTTAAATAAGACATGGAAAACAAACAGCTTTGTCACAAAACTGTGACTGAAGACAGATCAATTCATAGAGTTGGAGTTGCAGGAGGGCCTGTGAGAGCATGAGCGGGACCTTCATTGGGATGTGCACACTACTGTATGTCGCTGAGTCTGGCCCGGGGAGTGGATGCAAGCACCCTGCCTGAGGGCCAAGCTTTCCATTGCCAGTCAGCAATAGGAAAGAACTCAATGCTGGATGAATCTGTGGCCCCTCAAAATGGATATAGTGTCTCCACATAGACTCTCACTGTGAGCCACAGCCTACTGGTCAAAATTTAAGCTCAAATACGACTTAAACGCCTAACATTCTGTTTCCTTAAACTAAGGTACTGCCAGGATTCGCTAGAGGCCTGGATGAACTATCAGGTCTGAACACCGATCTCAAATCACTTCACATGATCCATTCCACCAGTCATGTCAAGGACAACTAGAGTTCTTCATGAGCAAGCCCAAATCGCCTCCTCACTTACCCATTCCAGAGGCTGTGCCTGTATTACCTATCGACTAACACATTCCCATATGCCGTGATTATGAAACCAACCATCCTGCTGGAATAAGGACCAATCACGATGCAAAGGTCAGGGTCAATGGGAAAGCAAGATAGGGGCTGAGGGGAGCCAAGAGGGTCCCTTCACTCAATCCCTAAACCTGATATAATGTCACTAGACTGGGATCTTCCTGAAATCTCAAGGGGACCCGATTCATGATTGACGTGAATTGTGCTTATTCAATCTTTGTTCTGCTTACTGTCCTGCCGTGCTGCCTCCTCTTCTTGCTTTATGTGCGTGGCTCCCTCTGTTGTGGTGACAAAAGGCTTGAGATGGTCTTGACAAAGGGAGAAAGCCCACCCACATCAACTGTCACCAGAAGCAGACACTAAGTTCATTTCTCTCTTTTTCTTTCACCTCACAGAACTATGCACACCAGACACTGGTAGAGCTGCCCGGAAGGAGAAACCTTAGTGCAGTGGTTCTCAACCTGTGGTTGCGACCCCTTTGGGAGTCATATGATCCTTTTACAGGGCTTACTCAGTTCATAACTGTGGCAAAATTACAGTGATGAAGTAGCAAGAAAATAATTTAATGGTCAGGGGGTCACCACAACAAGAGGCCCTGTGTTAGGAAGGTTGAGAACCACTGCCCGAGTGTGTTTAGGACTTTGCTGCCCTCAGGGTCATCAGATACTCGTGGAGGCAGAGCCACTGGAGGAAGCCTTTCTGGGAAATGCCCTGAAGCCAGGTCTCAACCAAGTCCATACACCCTTACCCTCCGAGATCCTAATCATAGGCTGCAGGGAACTGCTCCCTGCCACTTTGAACACAGTAAGTCCATGGGAGCAGAAAGCCTCCTCTTTCTCCCTTGGAGTGGTGGCTGGTGAGTTCACACTGCTCACCTTCTGGCTAACATAACCCACAGACCAGCTCCCCCTGAGCTCAGTTTGCTTTGCCGCACAGCACACATCGTTTGGAACCTTCTGAAGTAGCTATGCACATGTGCAGGTTGGGGGATTTCACACAAGATGCAGATTTCCACCCTCTCTTGGCAAAAATAATTTTTGCAAAAGGCTTTTATTCTCTTCTGGATCTGAGTAGCAGCTACTCTCATAAAGTCCTAGCACATACATGCATGCTACAGTCCTCCCAACTCCCTAATGTCTTATGCCGAGTCTGTTCCATGCTTTTCTGTGTCCTATGTGGCAGCTGTAGGCACCCAGGGCACGGGCTCTGCAGCCTACGTTCAAATCTCTCCTTTCCACTTCCTCACTGTGTGGTCATAGGCTCATGACTTTGTTATCCTGTGCCACTGATTTTTCATCAGTAAAATGAGGCAGGAATAGACTCCACACATAGGCTTGTTAAGTGGAATTATTGCATTATTACATACAAAAAGCTTAGAACAGTGCTAGGCATCTTGCAAATATTGTTAGGTAGCTTAGCAAAGGGAACTGGGTCATCCATTACATATGCTCAGGTTCCAACTTCCGGCCAGAAAGGGGTGGTACATCTAGGTGGCCGTTACACCTGGATTGGCCCATCTGGGCCAGTTAAATTCAATCCATCCAATGGGGTTGACCAGGACCATCAACTATGCCTCCCTATGGAGGAATTGAAAAGGCAGGATCTTGACCTGTCCGATTTCTCCCTTCACCGAATTTTCTGTTGTCCATCCCCCAGGAAGGAGGTCACATGTAGATACTTGTAATCGGTTCCCTCTTTCCAACCCACCCTCCCTCTACCCTCCCAGTATCACCACTCACAAATTATCAAGGGTTCATGAGGGATGGGGGAGCGGGGAGGGAGGGGAAAAATGAGGACTTGATGCCAAGGGCTTAAGTGGAGAGTAAATGTTTTGAGAATAATGAGGGCAATGAATGTACAAACGTGCTTTACACAATTGATATATATATATATATATATATATATATATATATATATATATATATATATATATATATATATATATATATATATATATGGATTGTGATAAGAGTAATATGAGCCCCTAATAAAACGACTAAAAAAAAGTAGAAGAAAAGGCAGGATTGGAGACACAGTGTGGGAATTGCACCTGACCTGATCCCACCACACCGAGGCAAATCACTGGGGGAGTGCAGCGGAACAGTAAGGGAATGGAGTGGCAAGGTCCCCAGGGAATGCTGAAAGTGGACTTTGGGGCCAGGGCGTGGTGCCCCAACAGACTGGACTGGAAAACGCTCCTAAGGGCCAGCAAACGATCCCTGAACTAACTACAAGCTTTTCTCTTGTGAACTGTTTTGTTCTGTTCTTTGTCAGTGGTTTGTTTTTGTTGTTTTGTTGTCTGGTTGCATACTGTTGCTTTGTTTTCCTCTGTCTTGTTTTCGTGCATGTTAGTGTCTCCACAGGTCTGTCTGAATAGGACAGGCTGGATGAACTATCTGGAGGAAAAACAACGGGACAGACAGTTCCGGGGGGACAGACAATTCCGGGTAGGGGAGGGGGATGAGGGTAAGGATGTGGTGTTAATAAACACAGGGACAAGGGAACAACATGGGACCCAAAATGGTAGTGAGGGGGGAGTGACAGGTCTGATGGGGAACGATCAAGGGTAAGGTTGCGTAGAGTAGAGGTATAGCTGTAACCCAGGTGGGGACGGAGCATGGTGGTGGGGTAGGAGGAAAGTCAAGGGAGAGGGAGGAAGGAGCTGGGAGTCAAGGGGCATTTATGGAGGTCTAGACAAAGACGTGTACATGCAAACATATATATGAGGATGGGGAAATAGATCTAATTTTCTCCATTTATAGGTTTAATACTAAGGTGGCAGAAGGACCTTGGGCCTCTACTCAAGCACTCCCTCAATGCATGAATACTTTCGTTTATTAAATTGGTACTCTATGATGCTCACTCTCCCGACACAACTGCTGAAGCCAAAGTGGGTGAACAAGTAAATGTGGTGAAGAAAGCTGATGGTGCCCGGCTATCAAAAGAGATAGTGACTGGGGTCTTAAAGGCTTGAAGATAAACAAGCGGCCATCTAGCTCAGAAGCAACAAAGCCCACATGGAAAAACACACCAGCCTGAGTGAGCGAGTGATCCCAAAGGGATCAGTTATCAGGCATCAAAGAACAAAAAATCATCATATCATTGGCTGCACACCTCCATGATAGGATCGCTGAAGACAAATGGATGCATAAGCAAATGTGGCGAAGAAAGCGGATGGTGCCCGGCTATCAAAAGAGATAGTGTCTGGGGTTTTAAAGGCTTGAAGATAAACAAGCGGCCATCTAGCTCAGAAGCAAAAAAGCCCACATGGAAGAAGCACACCAGCCAGTGCGATCACGAGGTGCCAAAATGACCAGGTATAAGGCATCATGCAACTAAAAAAAAAAGAATATGTGTATGTGTATATATATATATATATATATATATATATATATATATATACCATATTGAATGAAGGGGGAAGTGCAGAGTGGAGACCCAAGGCCCAAATGTCAGCCAGTGGAGATCCCCTCATAGAGGGGTATAGGAGAGGAGATGGGTCAGTCAGGGTGCAAGGTAGTACCGACGAAGAGCACAGCTTTCCCCCAGATCCTGGATGCTTCCTCCCCCCAACTACCATGATCCGAATTCTACCTTGCAGGGCTGGATAGGGCAGAGGTTGTACACTGGTACATATGAGGGCTGGAGGCACAGGGAATCCATGGTGGATGATACCCTCAGGACCAAGGGTGCGAGGGGCGATGCTGGGAGAGTGTAGGGTGAGTGGGTTGGAAAGGGGTAACTGATTACAAGGATGCATATGTGACCTCCTCCCTGGGAGAGGGACGGCAGAGAAGGGGGGGAAGGGAGACTCCGGATAGAGCAAGATATGACAAAATAGCGATGTATAAATTACAAAGGGCACATGAGGGAGGGGGGAGCGGGGAGGGAGGGAAAAAAAAGAGGACCTGATGCAAAGGGCTTAAGTGCAGAGTAAATGCTTTGAGAATGATTGGGGCGGGGAATGTATGGATGTGCTTTATACAATTGATGTATGTATATGTATGGATTGTGATAAGAGTTGTATGAGTCCCTAATAAAATGTAAAAAAAGAAAAGGAAAAAAAAAGAAAGAAAAGAAAATGATTAGGAAAAAGAATGTACAGATGTGCTTTATACAATTGATGTATGTATATGTATGGACTGTGATAAGAGTTGTATGAGCCCCTAATAAAAAGGTTAAAAAAAAATAAGTAACCAAACCCCTATATGCAAGTACTGGGGAAAGGAAAAAGAACTTAAATGGACTGAAGTAGAACAGCAAGCCTTTGAATTCTTAAAAAAGTCACTCATATGGGCATCCTCTCTTCCCCTTCCAGACATAGAAAAGCCCTTCCAATTGTCTATGTATGAGTCCAGAGGGCACAGCAAAAGGAGTGCTAACTCAGAACCTGCAGCCATGGAAGAGACCTCTGGCCGATCTTTCAAAGAAATTGGACTCTGTAGCTGCAGGATGGCCAAGCTGCATGCGAGCTGAGGCTGCCACCGCCATCCTAGGTATAGAAGCTAGGAAGCTTACACTGGGACAGGATATTGCTGTGGTAGGGGGACATATGGTTGAGCCCCTCCTAACCAGACCCCCGGACCGGTGGATCTTGAACGCCAGGATTATGCAACCAATCCCCCTGAGGTAGTGACCGTCCTCATGCCGTCCCCAGTGTTACTGCCACAACCTACATACTCGGAACAAGATCCAAAGGTAAGCCAAGAGCTGGGTTGCCAAAGACACTCGGAGCATCCAGTGGTGCTGCTCCATCCTTAAGGAAGAAGATTCATGCCAGAAGCTCTGGGGAGAGATCTGATTCAAGGACTACATGAAGGTATGCACTCGGGATCCTCTAAATTGTCTCAGTTGCTCCTCAGGTACTTTTACATACCCAGCCTTGGACACGGTGGCAGGTGTCACCCACCGTTGATTGCACTGTGCTCAGGGAAACAACTCTAGAAAAGAAAAGTAGCAACCCCAACCACAAGCTCGAGGTAGTAGTACTGGAGAATTCTGGAGGTGGACTTTATGGATATCAAACTTAGAAAGTATGGCTACCAGTATTTGCTGGTGTTCGTGGACACCTATTCTGGATGGGTGGAAGCCTTCCCAACGAAGAAGGAAACCGCTGCCACTGTGTGTAAATTATTAGTAACAAAAATTGCCCCTAGATTTGGCCTTCCCACCATCTTGGGGTCTGACAATGACCCAGCATTCATTGCTCAAATTACTAAAGTATTAGCAATGCTTCCAAATATTAACTGGAAGCTCTCCTGGGCTTATAGGCCCCAAAGTTCAGGGCAAGCAGAAAGAATAAACAGAACCATAAAGGAATTGTTAGTTAAGTTGCATTCAGAAACTGGCGAGAACTGGGTTGATCCTTTCTTTACCTTTTGCCCTACTTTGAGTCCGCTGCACTCCCTATGTGAAAAGCATGACCCCATTTGGATTTATGTTTGGCAGACCTTCCCCAATCCTCCCAAGGTTGAAGGAAGTAGAAATAATGGAATTCACCAACCGGTCCCGCATCAAGTGCCTGCAGGTTGTGCAGCAGGTGAGAGACAAATCAACTGCTCTGACATCTTCATTTTGCGTCCAACCAAGGGAATGGTGAAGAGGCAGCCCACAACTTGCAACCTGGAGACTGGACGTGGGTAAAGAAGCACCAACCCAACACCTTAGAACCTAGGTGGACTGGCCCATACTAGGTGATACTTACAACACCAACTGCTGTTAAAGTAGTGGGGAAGGGGGCATGGATTCATCAGTCACAAGTAAAAAAAAAGCCCTCCCTGAGCATATCCTGAAAAGATGGACACTCAGAAAGACATAAAAACCCTCAAAATTAAGGCTTTACAGAACTTAATTGTTTTGTCTGAGTATTGCTGACAGCACCAGACATTTCCCCCAACCAGAAACACATCTGTGGACTGCTATTCGAACCTCCAGCAGTGAATATGTAACCTCTTATACTGGGTATGGCCCCGTTTTCACTTTGATTTGTTTGACTTGCTAGGAAAGAGTTGGCATTCCGGATCCTTTAAAGATAAAGGGCACAATGGGGCCCATAACCGGAATCCCATCCTATGGGTGCAGAATACCCTCTATAGAAAGAAGGCTCCAAACAAACCATATCTATATATGCCTGGCTGATGGAACCCCTAACTGCCAAAGGGAGGGACATTACCATTGTGCAGCTTAGGATTGTGAAACTATCATCTTCAGGGTGGAAACTTGTTAACGGCGACCCTATTATTTTTATAAGAATGGGACTAAAGTCGGAGGGGTTTGATTCCACCACGTGTATAGTTTCCAAATGTAACCCAATAAGAATTGGATTCAAGCGTTATTGGGTTCACTGGGAAAACATGGGGAATTCAACATTATGTAAATGATAGAGATCCCAGGGCAACTTTTACTATCCAGCAAAGTAAAATATGGCAACCTCCCGTCCGTAAAAAGGCCCAAACCTGGTGATAAATCCTGAAGAGCTACAGCTGGGTGTCACTAAGATTCTTTTGCCGCACCCTCCAGACTTCAGTAACTTTCCCGTTCACCGCTAACCCAACTCAAAGGGCCCTTCCCATTCAGGAACCACCTCAAGGTTTTATGTTTGATACTCTGGATGCTGTATTCCAAATTATGAACTCAAATCCTAACCTCACAGCTGATGGTTGACTTGTCTGAACCCTGCTCCCCCTTACTATGTAGGCACAGGTACAAATAGCACTATTGGTGCAGAGTGTAATCAAATTAAAAATGTTAGTATGAAGGATTACATGAAGCAACAGTCTGTAGGTGAGGTTAAATGGACTCAGTTCTAAGCTCACTTTAAGATTTGCAAGGGCAAGGGCTGTGTTTTTATTCATCTAATTAACCCTTAAGTATATCAAGATATCGAGATTTTTGCCTTCAAGCTGTTCCCATTGAACCAAATGTTAATCCTTATTTGTTATCTGCTCCAATGAGTACTTGCTTTACTCGTTCCACAGTACTAACACCCTGTCTCTTTTCCCCAGTATTAGCAGCGGACTCAGGTATTTGTGTACAGTGCATGTTGTTCCTCAAGTGTACCTGTATTCTGGTGAAGGAGGTAGGGATCACTTTGGAATTTCTGGATGAGTTAAAAGAGTCCCAATTTTGGTCCCACTGTTAGCAGGGCTTGGGATTATGGGATTAGCTGCAGTCGGGTCAGGTGCTTTAATACGAGGACATTTAAACTATCAGACTCTTAGTCAGCAAATTGATTTAGATTTACAGGGATTAAAAAAACCCTGTTTCCCATTTAGAAAGATCCTTAGACTCCCTTGTAGAAGTTGTGTTGCAAAACCACTCAGGGCTTGACTTTCTCTTTTTGAAACAAGGAGTGCTGTGCATGGCATTGGGAGAAACTTGTTTTATCCAAACCATTCGGGAATCATTAAAGATAGGTTAGCCCTGGTTAGGAAAAGATTAGAGGAAGGAGACAAGAAAAGAAATGAAGGAACCAATTGCTTTGAAAAGCTATTTAATTGGTCAACCTGGCTATCTACCCTAATAACGACCCTAGCCGGACCCCTAATCCTCCTCCTGCTAAGCTTCACATTTGAACCAATAATAACCAATAAGCTAGTGGCATTCCTTACACAGAAAGTACAAGCCATAAAACGCTTAGTGCTGAGCCCACCATACACTGGGCTGACTACTGCAGATTCAATGATTTCAACTTGGCTAAGAACAGGAGGGAATGTAGCAGCTCTGGGAAAAGCTTAAACAGCCTGACAAGAGAAGCCAGTTTGAGCTGACAGAGCCATTATGAATGGTAAATAAACTAGCTATGAACTGTCAATGAACTAGCTGATATTGGGGAGGTAGGCTGTGCAGACGTAGCCCAAGGGAATGTACAGAAGGAAATGGATATTCAGAAGGCTTGCGAGAACGACCAGAGCAGTTTTTGTTCAACTAAGGATGGCTAACCACAATACCCCGCTTCTGTGCTCTGCTTGCTTGCTTGCACACCTGCACATTGCAAAAGTATAAAAACCTTTGCAAAATTAGACTGGAGGCCACTCAGTCTCCTCTCAAGAGAGCTGACAGTCCCTGAGCAGGAAATGAAACTTGTTCTGTTGACCTTGCCGGCGGTCTGGGTGGTTTTCTTTCTGGGAATGGACAGTAGCTACAACAGACACAGGTTGGCGCCATTCTGCCTGGGAGTGGGTCACATGGCTGGGAAAATGGAGGCCGCAGGTTATGGCCTAGCCACAAGCCAGCCTGGGGCCAGCCACCCAGCCAGAGTCCTGCCAAATCCAACAGGGTGGACGCGGGCGCCCCCAGCCATCCGCTGGCCAGAGCCCCGGCACACCACTGAGCTGCGAGAAGGCTTTGGGAGTCAAAATCCTCCCAGCCTCCAGGCAGCAGTGTCCCAGTCCCCTCCCCAAATGCAGCCTGGGGAGGCAGGCGAGTTCCCAGGAAGGTAGGCACAGAAAGGCACTTCAAGTCCCGCACACCAGCAAGAAACGGTGCAAAGACGGACACAAAATGCTAGGGCTGTGGCAATACTCTAGAAGTGTCCACAGGGGCCTCCACGGTGTTGGGTGGGCACGGCACCTGGATTGGCACACCTAGGCCTGGCGAATTCAACTCAACAATTCTCCTGAGGGTGGTGAGGTGAAAGGAGCCAGAGGGGCTCGCAACCCGTGAGACCAGGATGGGAGGACCCACTCCTGGGGCCGGCTTACATCATAGCTCCAATTCAGACAGCACCGCTTCTGTTAGACCTCTCCGGGGACAGGTATGCCTTGGTACTTGGCTCCACCTGAGAAACAGCTCATGCCGAGGCCTGGTTTGGGATCCCTGTGAGTTAGGGAGGCGTGATGGATGAAGTTGGTCAACCCCATTGGCTGAATTGTTTAATTGAATTCACCTGGCCTTGGTGAGCCAATGCAGGTGCAGCACCCACCCAGGCGTATCTCCCCCTCCTGGCTGGAAACCTGAGCTTCTGAGCATGCAGTGCGCCACTACTTCATGAGCCGGTAGCTCGGACATCTGAGCATGGGTAGTGGATGTGCCAGTCCCTATGCTAGCTCCCTAACAGGTTTCCCAGCCAAAGGTCTGCCTTCTGGAGCTTTTCTACAGAAAGCACTTAGTTCCGGACCTCTACGCATTCGGGGTGATGGATGCCTTTGTCTCCGTGCTTGCTTCTTTGTAATTCTGGAATGGTGCTTGTTTCACAAGATCGGCGAGGTCAGGATTTCTGAGCTGGTTGGCTACCAAGCACAAAAAAATAACCAACAGATTGATATAGCAACTCCTATTTGGTTTATTATGGACCATACAAACGTGTGTCTGATACGTCTCTCCTAAATTTCTGAACCTTGACCTCCTTGCCACGTGTACATGGAAAGCAAGGATTCCAAACTCTGATCACCACATCTGACTGTTCCCCCAGCCCCTCTGAGCCTCCCCCCCCCCGCCCCTTGTCTTCCAGAGGCGCACTGTCAACCAGCAAAGTTGGGCCTCTCCATTTCTCAGAAGGTGAAGATTGTTATGTGAAATTACCCTGTGTTTAAATGTTAGTGATTATGCTATTTAAAAGACAAATGTGTGAGCCAACTGGGGGCAATCAAAACTCATTTCAAACACCAGCTCTGTGTCCTCTAAGGGCCCGTGTACAACTGCTACAACACAACAATGGGTCCTGCTGGGTCCCCATTAGCATCTGGGAGGAAGGCTGTTTATTTCAGGGAATCCTACCTTGGTCCCTTGGTGTTAATTGCAGACTCACTGAGTGACAGATTGTATCTGACACGCACCATGTTTACGGCAGCAAACACCAACACTTTGTCAAACTCCGTTTGGTATTGCTCCATCCCTCCATCATTCTCCCTAATGAAAAAAATAATTAACACATTCATATAAAAGCACAGGATGAGGAGAGCTTTAATTTATTCATCTAGTTCAGCGTCATCCCTGTTATCAATATATGACAAGTTAATGAGGCTTAATTAAAAAAGCAGCAGTAAAGTAATTTAGGAAACTGAGGGATTGTCACAAGTCCTGGTTGTGACAGCATGTTTTGTGCATCATGGAAGAAAACAGATTTACCTTCTCTGGTATCTCATATCCATCATCCCCAAACTACCTGCTCTTCGGGGTAGAGAGAGCGAGCTTTTCTTTGAAAAAAGTGCCTGGGTTTGGTAGCTGCTCACAGGATGGCAGGTGTAACGTATTATGAGAACCTAAGAAGGCTCTGAGAAGGTGGTTATTGGAAGGTCTGGCTGGAGAGTAAGGTCATGACTCCTGAAGGATTCAGGATCCAAAAGTCAAGTCATAACTGGATGCCAGAGACTTTCTCAATCCAGCCCTCTTTGCCCCTCCCCTAAAGCCAATACATTTTTTTTTTTTGCTTCGGGAGGACTCCTTATACACTTCTTACACAAGGGAATTGGTTACAAAACAAACATCAAAGAACTTGAACATTCCTAAACTCTTTTTTTTAAAAATTATTTAAAAACATTTTATTGGGGGCTCATACAACTCTTATCACAATCCATCCATCTATCCATTGTGTCAAGCACATTTGTACATTTGTTGTCATCGTCATTCTCAAACATTTGCTTTCTGCTTGAGCCCTTTGGTTTTTTGTTTTTTTGTTTTTTTTGTTTTGTTTTTTTAATTTTAAAAATTTATTAGGGGCTCATACAATTCTTATCACAGTTCATACATATACATACATCAATTGTATAGAGCACATGTGTACAGTCCCTGCCCTAATCATTTTTTTCTCCTCTTTTCTTTTTTTACATTTTATTAGGGACCCATACAACTCTTATCACCATCCATACATATACATACATCAATTGTATAAAGCACATCCATACATTCCCTGCCCCAATCATTCTCAAAGCATTTGCTCTCCACTTAAGCCCCTTGCATCAGGTCCTCTTTTTTTTCCCCTCCCTCCCCTTTCCCCCCTCCCTCAAGCAAATACATTTCTAAGGGTTATGGATTCTACTTCAGAATCTTTCTCAAACCCAGGACCCTCTTCACCATTATTGGCTAGACCTGTTCACCTCTTGCCTTATATATAAAAATATGGGTTTATTGTAAGTCTGGGTCTGTTAGGTTTCTCAGGTGGGACATATCTCGGTCCTTGGCTACACACTAGAAAGAAAGTCACACCAAAGCCTGGTTGGTGATCTGAGTGGATTTAGAAACAGGAGAGAAGGTTCCAGCATTACAGTAAACTGAACACGGGCACCCTCATGACACTGCACACCCAGCCCTGCTGAGTGGAAGGCAGGGAAGCAGCTGAAGGGGAGGGGCGGTGGTCTCCACGTTCCAGCCTTTTAAGGGCTTTCAGCTGCGTGGTGTCAATTACGCTCTCCTGACTTGGGCTTGAATTGCTGTATGCCCCTTAGCCCACATTGGCTTCCAACGTCCTGTAGGGGGCCCCGTAAGTATGGAGAGGAACAACCCGTTGTCTTGCTACCTAACAGGTCTATATTACTGTATGGCTACATTGAGATGGAACTAGCCTCTTTAGACAGCCTATGTGGTTCACCAGGAGCCACAGGCCCCAGCGTTCCCTGTTACCACCTTAAACCTTAAACTACTGTTGGAGTTTATATTACGTGTGTGTGTGTGTGTGTGTGTGTGGGCATGGGACGTTTCCATGCCAGAGACCTGAAGTTTCACAAATAGGCATCCAGAACAGAACTCATACAGGCTCTAATAAGATGCTCAGATGCTTCTCACTAGGATGAGAATTCATCCAAGTGTGTGAGCAGTTCATATCTTATAAGGGAGAACAGGTCAGTAGTGTAACCAGAGAAGAGAGCAAAGGTCAGGGGAAAGGGAGGAAGCGCGCAGATATCTGTGCTCTGTGTTTGGTCACAAGACAAGAAACCAGGCCTCCCTGCAAAAGAAATCAAAACAGCAGTTCCCTCGGATCTAGGACATCTTTAAACATGACCTATACAACACTCGGCTCAGGGAGGCACCTTGGAAAGCCATAAAAGCCCGAAAAGAGGGACAAGGAGAAAGCCCGAGTCTTTGGCTTTCCCTGCTGTGCTTTCAGTATTGAAATGTGTGTGCATGAAGCCTTTGAAATTTCTGAATCAGAGAGTGGATTCACAAGCGAAGCTCCTGCTTTATTCTTCACTGCATTTTAGCCCAACTCCTTGGTGAGACATGTAACAGAAATTCTGGACTTAGGAGCCACTTGATCCTTGGACACTAGGAGATTTCAGTGGAATCTGAAACAGGGCTCTAACCACCAGCTGGACTGGCCTAGGAAGCCCAAGTATTCAGTCTCCCAAACACCAACCTCCCGTTGCTCTTCATCTGCCTCCACCTTGTTCAGCTTTAGTTGTCCGTGGAAACACTTGGCACCCACCTGATGCTTCGGAACCCAGAAAGAAGGAAAGGTAAAACTGGGATTCAAATGAAACAGACTGAAGCAGGACCATAGCCAAGATGTGCCCAGGGCTCCCCGCAGCATTTGTCACCGTCATTCCTCTCTTCAGACTCAGATGTGGCAAGGTTCAGAAACAAGCTTTACCAGAAAGAACAGCTGTGAACCCAGCCTGCTTCCAAGTGAGAAAAAGCCCTTTACACATGAGTTCCTGAGGTCAGCCCAGCCCCTTCCCTCCCAGAGTCCCCTACTCTCTGGTGAAGCATTAAAGCAAGTCGAAGTAGAGATTTGCTAATAATTAAAAAAAAATCACTTTTCACAATAGCACGGCACATTCTGGATGGCAATCACGGCTGCACAAAATGTATCCATCCTCCAGCCATAATGTTGGCGCCTCAGTGACCACACACACACATTGTGTGGCGAGACTCAGAGTCTATTCCATTTGTGATCAATTGTTTCCTCCCTCTCCATACTTTGCACTTATGAGACATGCTCTCTGGAGATGGTTGAGGCTTGTCTTGTCACCAAAAATCATCTCCGATGCCTTCCTTTCCAGTCACTAATTAGATGTCTTCACTCAAAGAATTGCCAATAATTTGAGGTTGTGGAGGAGAGCTCCTTGAGCTCCCCCAGACAACAAGGAAGCCAAGTGTCACCATCATTTTCTTGAGCTTGGAGGGAGCATTAGTGTTCCAGAGGCTGGGGATCCGTCACTGCCTGCCCACTGCACAGACAGGGCAGGTGATGATTATAATTGCTTCTAGACGTCCTGCCATGGTCAGTTGAAAGACAAACCCTTAAACACTGCCCGACTACAATAAAATGGGAGTACACAGACATTTCTGCATCATTGCCGGGTGAAAATATACTGAGTGGAGTTGGATGAGATGGCAGCAAGTGCTTAAGGAGGGGATGCTGTGGGAATACCAACAAGATGACTGTCAGTCTCCGTTTATTCTCTCATCTGCTTTTTTTTTCTCTTTCTTTCAGGACCAAAAGACATGACAGATATGTAAGGAAACAAATGTGTCCATTTGCAAAGGAGTTTCCCACCCACCCACCCCCATCCACCCCCGGATTCCTTTGAGCAAGTCAGTAGAAGTTGCTTTTTTTTTTTTTTTTTAAACCTGGTTTCTACTATGGCAATTTCCGGAGCTGCTATGTGGCTGTGTTTAAAAGTCTCCTTTGGGATCCAGAGTGCAATCTGAGTCACAGAGGCATCCTCCCAGGCCCAAAGAGCAATGTGACCTCATTTCAGAAGGTTGTTCTTATTTCCATAGACGCAGAAAGGAGTTCAAGCTGTTGATCTTGACCATGGCTGTCGAGTCAGCTTCTCATGGGCAGCGGAGAAAACTGTGCCAGTCTGTGCTACCACCATGGCTGGAAGGGTAAGCCAACCGTGGTGGGCCATAGGTCGATGTGTGGATGGAGATGATCAGGTATTTCGTCCTTATTCTATTTCAGTCTGGAAACATCGCTGAAGCCTGCTCAGTGTCATAGCAACACACAAATCTTCACTGACAATCTGGGGCACTTAGGCTGCAAATCGAACATGGGTCTTCCCGGTGAAAGACGATAAGAGATCTACCACTGAAGCACCGTGGCCCTCACCTCAAACCAGAGCAGTCATTTCCCACAGATCTACCGGAGTCCAAACCAGACCACAATGCAGAATGACGGAGATTGCCACCAGAATCTGATATTGATGTAGAAAAAAACTAACTACCGTTTTATTGACTCCAACTCATACTGACCCAATAGGACCAAGAACTGGCCCTTTGGGGTTTTGAGACTTTAAATCCTTACAGCAGCGGTTTTCAACCTGTGGGTCGCGACCCCTTTGGGGATCAAATAACCCTTTCACAGGGGTCACCCAATTCATAACAATAGCAAAATTACAGTTCTGAAGTAGCAATGAAAATGATTTTATGGTTGCAGGTGACTACAACATGAACTGTATTAAAGGGTGGGGGCATTCAGAAGGTTGAGAACCAGTGCCTTACAGAAATAGACAGCCTCATATTTCTCCCATGGATGGGCTAGGCAGTTCAAACCCCTGACCTTGCGATTAGCAGCTTGATGCATAGTCCACTACACCACCTAGGCTCCTAATGATCTAATAAGAGACACTATTGTTAGATCTCTCGTGGTAGAGATATACCTCAGTCCTTGGCTTCACGCAAGAAAGAATTCACTCTGAAGCCTGGATTGTGATCCAAGTGAGTTTTTTTGAGAGAAGTTTCAGGTTTATATAGGCACCTCAGGGCCTCTCACACCACCACCACCCCCACCCACCCCCAGCCTGCCTAGAAGCTGCTGGAGAGAAAGTCACACAGTGGGCTCTGGGATCCTGCCTTTTTCTTTTTCTTTTTCTTTTTTTTAAACAATTTATTGGGGCTCATACAATTCTTATCACAGTTCATACATATACATACATCAATTGTATAAAGCACATCTGTGCAGTCTTTGCCCTAATCATTTTTTTCTCCTCTTTTCTTTTTTTATATTTTATTAGGGACTCATACAACTCTTATCACAATCCATATATATACATACATCAATTGTATAAAGCACATCCATACATTCCCTGCCCCAATCATTCTCAAGGCATTTGCTCTCCACTTAAGCCCCTTGCATCAGGTCCTCTTTTTTTTCCCCTCCCTCCCCATTACCCCCTCCCTCATGTGACCTTGGTAATTTATACATCGTTATTTTGTTATATCTTGCCCTATCCGGAGTCACCCTTCCCCCCTTCTCTGCTGTCTCTCTCCCAGGGAAGAGGTCACATGTGGATCCTTGTAATCAGTTCCCCCTTTCCAACCCACTCACCCTCCACTCTCCCAGTATCGTCCCTCACACCCTGGGTCCTGAAGGTATCATCCACCCTGGATTCCCTGTACCTCCAGCCCTCATATGCACCAGTGTACAGCCTCTGTCCTATCCAGCCCTGCAAGGTAGAATTCGGATCATGGTAGTTGGGGGGAGGAAGCATCCAGGATCTGGGGGAAAGCTGTGTTCTTCAAAGGTACTACCTCGCATCCTAATTAAACCATCTCCTCTCCTAAACCCCTCCACGAGGGGATCTCCATTGGCCGACACTTGGGCCTTGGGTCTCCACTCTGCACTTCCCCCTTCATTTAATATGGTATATATATATATATATATATATATATATATATATATATATATATATATATATATACATATATACATATATACATATATACATATACACTCATATACACATACATACACACACTTATATCTTTTTTTTGTTGCATGATGCCTTATAACTGTTCCCTTGGCACCTCGTGATCGCACTGGCCGGTGTGCTTCTTCCATGTGGGCTTTTTTGCTTCTGAGCTAGATGGCCGCTTGTTCACCTTCAAGCCTTTAAGACCCCAGACACTATCTCTTTTGATAGCCGGGCACCATCAGCTTTCTTCACCACATTTGCTTATGCACCCATTTGTCTTCAGCGATCCTATCATGGAGGTGTGCAGTCAATGATATGATATTTTGTTCTTTGATGCCTGGTAACTGATCCCTTCGGGACCACTCGATCACACAGGCTGATGTGTTCTTCCATGTGGACTTTGTTGCTTCTGAGCTAGATGGCCGCTTGTTTATCTTCAAGCCTTTAAGACCCCAGTCACTATCTCTTTTGATAGCCGGGCACCATCAGCTTTCTTCACCACATTTACTTGTTCACCCACTTTGGCTCCAGCCGTTGTGTCGGGAGAGTGAGCATCATAGAGTTCCAATTTAATAAAAGAAGGTATTCATGCATTGAGGGAGTGATTGAGTAGAGGCCCAAGGTCCTTCCGCCACCTTAATACTTGACCTATACATATAGACACATAGATCTATTTCCCCATCCTCCTATATATATTTGCATGTACATGTCTTTGTCTAGACCTCCATAAATGCCCTTTGACTCCTAGCTCTTTCCTCCATCTTCCTTGACTTTCCTCCTGCCCTACTACCATGCTTTGTCACCACCTGGGCTAGAGTATACCTCTTCTCTAAGCAACCTTACCCTTGATCATTTCCCACCAGGCCTGCCACTCCCCCTTCTCTACCATATGGGGTCCCATGTTTTTCCCTTGTCCCTGGGTTTGTTAATACCACTTCCTTACCCCTATTACCCCACCCCCACCCCAAGTCCCCCCGGAACTGTCGGTCCCGTTGTTTTTCCTCCAGATAGTTCATCCAGCCTGTCCTATTCAGACAGACCTGTGGAGACACTAACATGCACGAAAACAAGACAGAGGAAAACAAAGCAACAGCATGCAACCAGACAACAAAACAACAAAAACAAACCACTGACAAAGAACAGAAGAAAACAGTTCACAAGAGAAAAGCTTGTAGTTAGTTCAGGGATCGTTTGCTGGCCCTTAGGAGCGTTTTCCAGTCCAGTCTGTTGGGGCAACACGCCCTGGCCCCAAAGTCCACTTTCAGCATTCCCTGGGGACCTTGCCACTCCATTCCCTTGCTGTTCCACAGCACTCCCCAAGTGCTTTGCCTCGGTGTGGTGGGATCAGGTCAGGTGCAATTCCCACACTGTGTCTCCGGTGCTGTCCCTGTATCGCCCTTAGTCACTGAGGGGCATCATGTCTCATAGTAGGGCCAGCCATGTTGTTCTCTCTGTGGACTGGCTGCTCTACTCTGGAACATCATCCTCATGGCCTCGTGGGCCAGGCTGTGTTCCACTGTCTCCTCCTGCCCCTTCATCTGCTCCCGTGTGCTCTGATCAGATATGTTCATCTCCCGGAGCTGCAGAATCAATGTCATCCTTTGAAACAAATTCTTTTCGGGGAAGAGGCAGGAATCCACTTAATTTTTGGTGCTGGGCCCTACTCCACGCCGGGATATTGCATTCTCACCTTGCGGCACTGGGTTGAAGTCTGGTCCCACTTTCCCTGTGGAGATATAAACAATACCCTCCCCTTGGGTGGATTAGTGCCCCATGCCCCCACTTCCCTTTTCTTCCTTATATTCATCCTTTTATTTTCCTTTCCCCACCTCCTCCACTGTTGTCTACCTTGTGCATCCCTGGTTTTGATCTGGTCTCTGCCATACTACACAGTCTTCACCCCAGAAATGTTTGGTTTGGTTACATTTGCAAATCCAAAATTTCACAATGGACAGTACCTCACAGCTCCTAGAAACGCTTGCACCTGCCTCGAAGTCTCAGGTACTGGGATTTTGAGGATCTCCTCTGTGCGGCTGGGGGACAAGGTCCGTTTTCCCTCCTCCAGTTGGTAGCCTAGGTATACAACTTTATTGACACGCAGTTGAGCCTTTCTTGCAGATACCCTGGACCCAAATTGGCCAAGGACTATTATCAGGTCCTCGGTAGCCTTTGGCATTCCTCCAGGATTTCAGAGGCCAGGAGGAGGTCACCTGCATACAGGAATAAGGGGTTTTTGGGGCGTTCCTCCTTATATTCCTGTAAGTCTTCACTGGGTTGATTTACAGGGACAAGGGTGTGGAGAACAAAGCATCCTTTAAGTCCAAAACAGTATAACAAATTCAGTTTGACAGAATAGTACTCAGGAGGGTCTCGGGGTTTGGTACCGTGGGGTGGACAGTTTCTACCCTTGATTTACCTCTCCGAGACCCTGCACCGGTTGAAAGTCCTCAGTTCCTGGCTTCTACACCAGCAGCAGGGGAGCATTCCACGTGGACTTGCAGGGCACCAAAATGCCTGTCCTTTTTAGTCTGCATATGTGAACATAATACCCACCTTTGCTTTCCATGGAGTAGGGTTTTGCTTGACACTCACCAGTGTGACCGAGCTCAGAAATTGTATGTCCCCAGACACCTGATGTTCAGCAAGGTCTGGCAGGTTGTTCTATGCACAAACAAAAGGAATATCTTTTACCCATTTATCACGAAGTTCCTTTGAGGAGATCTCCTCTGCTCCTTGATAAAACACAGATCCCTCTGAAATTGGAGGGGTGAGCAAAACCTTTGCCTTTTCAAATTCAAGGGTTAAGGTGGTTGCAGATGTGAGAAAGTAATTATGGCCGCCATTTATCGTAATAAGTCCCGACCCATTAGGGGATAGGGGCATTGAGGCATTACCAGGAAGGAGTGTGTAACTGTCTCTTGTGCTAAATCTGTTATTCTGGCCATTGTCCATGGGTGTGCTTGGGTCTGGCCTGTGGCCCCTGTAATTAAAATATTTCCTTTTGACAATGAACCTGTAGTGTTTTCCAAAACCAAGAAGGTGGACCCTGTGTCCACCAAGAAATTTACTGGCTGGCCCCCTTTTTGGAGAGTTAGTCTGGGATCCTGGGGGCCAAGTGACACAGAGCCCTGACACCTTCATTCCGATTATTCAAGCATTATTGTTGCTTGCTTGGGTTTTTATAGGTGAAGATGAGGCGTATCCTCTATAGTGGTTGGTCATCCAACTCTCCTGATTTTTCCAATGTCCTTCTTTTCTGCAGTAGGCACATTGATCCTTCCCCAGGCCTTGGCGGTGCTCACAGGTCAGTCTCTCTGTGAGTGGGCCCTGATCTCCTTTTCCTGAGCCTCTGGAGTCTCTCATGGCAATTACTAGTATTTTAGGTAGTTTCTTTGCCTCTGTCGAGATAAGGTCATCTCTGTTGTTATTCACCCGCTGGGTCACTTCTACCAAATCACTAAGATTTTCCCCTTCAAACCCTTCCCACTTCTTTTTCATGTCTGAGGCAGACTGAGTAATAAAGACAATAATTATTGCCCGCCTGTTCTCGGGGGCCTCCAGGTCAATAGGGGTATAAAGCCCGTAGGCTTCCATCAGCCACTCTAAAAAGGCAGGCGGACATTCTCTTGTAAAAGCCTGAAAATTCTTACTGACCTTAGATAAATTCATAGGTTTCCTAGCTCTCCCGCGGAGGCCCTGTAAGAGCAACTGGTGATACCTGGTTAAGCCCTCCTGGCCTTGCTAGGAGTTTGGGTCCCACATTGTTCATGCAGTGGCAAAAAGAGTTTCTCTCAAGAGTGGGGAGTGCGTGCTGGCTGACCATCAGGTCCACTGACTGTCTTCTGGGCCTCTCTCTGGAAGGGCTCCCGTTCCTATGTTGTGAACAGCACCTAGAGAAGTTGCTGGCAATCCGTCCCAGGTGGGCTGATGAGTATGGAACCCTATTTCTAGCAAAGAAACCCGACCTTGTGGTTTGTCAGAAAAAGGGATTTTGTTGTTTTCAATTATACAAATCCCTGGAATAAAAGGGGTCAACCTAAACTAAAAAAAGGGACTTGGGGGTCTTCCCCAGGTGTAGGGGCTGCTTGCCTTAAGGGGAGAATGGCTATTGCCGAGTCATCCTTTTCGGGGGTTGATAAGACATGCCAGCCCTAGTGTGTGTTGTGGGGTGGGGGGACTCAAAAATGGGTTGTGAGTCTTTCTCTCTCTCTGGCACCCGGGAACCTGATAGGTGGCAGCGGTACCAAAGGTTCAGAAGTCAGCTCTCCCACTCCCAGAGTCCTCATGCAAAATGGGATATAGCTGATGGGGAGGGGGGTGTGAAGGGCAGGGGGAGTGATGGCCTCCATCTTGGTGGTGTTAGGAACTTGGAGCGGTTGTTTTTCCGGGCCTGCCATGTTTCCTGAAATCTTGGAAACAGGAAACCTTTCAGTTGGGGGAGGGAGTAAGTCTTCTCTATATGCTAGCTGATAAGTGGCAATGTCAATCGACACGCGAATTTAAGGGGTCGGATCGGGATGTCCTGGTTCCCCCTAAACATAACTATGAACTCTGAGTAATAGGGGAAGGGAAAAGGAGTCTTGCGTGGGTCAATCAGGGACTCCTTCTGCCCAATCACCTTTAAATAAATTGTGGAGTCTCCAAGCTTTGGGGTTGAAACCACATCCTCTTCCTGAGTGCCTAGAGCAGGCAGGGGTCCTCACACTACAGCCTGTGAGCCACATGCAGGCAGCCAAGGACATTGATCCTGTCTGCCGGGTGTTTGTGCCCCATATATATATATATTTTTAACTTCAAAATAAGATGTGCACTGTGCATAGGAATGTGTTCATAGGTTTTAAAAAACTATAGTCTGGCCCTCCAACGGTCTGAGGGACAGTGCACTGCCCCCTGTGTAAACAGTTTAAGGACCCCTGCCCTAAGGGATCCTTGACTTAGGGGTTACTAAGCTCCCTGCCCTGAAACACCCCTGAACATTCCACCCATAGTAGGTGGCACCAGGGGAATTTGGTGCCCGGTTAATTTACAAGCCTTTTACTCCAATTGAGCCCAAGAAAATTAAAAATGACTTAGGCAGTTACTCTACTTTTGATCCCTGTTGACTCCACCTGTAGTACCCCATCATTACCATTTAACTCTATAACGCCGAGCATGACGTTTTCATAACATTAAAAGAAATGTATATGTTAATATAGATATATTGATACTATGAAATAAAGAACCCCAACAAAAAAATTTCCCCTAAATTAAAATTGAAGCGTTATAGGGTTAGAGGAAGGATGGGTCTTATGAGTGGGTCCAAGGCCTTAGGATCGTAAATGCAGCAGTGATTCCCACTGCACCTAGTAGTGCCAAAGCCCTCCTAGGGGAAATTGTGAATGCTTTTATCCCTGTTCCTGTACTTACAGTGAACAAACACACATGCATGATAATCCTAAGATTTTTTTTTATTTCCTGTGACACTCGCCTAATTTCAAGGGCAGTGCCACCTCACAAACTTAGCCTTGTGTTTGTCCAACTGTTCAACTTTTTGACTCTTTGTTTTTCCAGAAGTTCTCAGGGTACCAAGGCCTCTGAACCAAGTATGCCAACTCCACGACTACCATCTCCTGGATCACCTCAAACTTATGCACCCAGCAATGTAGGAAGGGTATGGACCCGAAGCCCCAGTCCACTCCTTTTGCCAGCAGGAAGTAGCTAGAGATGTCGTCGCCCAGTACCCCAAAGATTTGGGTCCATATCTCTTCACGGGGTAAATGTTAGGTAGCTAGCCTAGGGACTGGGGCATCCATTATGCATGCCCAGAGGGCCAGGCTAAGACCCCAGGTAGGAGTGGTGCCCTGTGCACGCTCAGAGGGTCAGTTTTCCGGACAGGAAGGGGTGGTACACCTGGGTGGGCGCTGTATGTGGATTGACCCACCTAGGCCAAGTAAATTCAATTCAGGAACTGGGGTCGACCAGGGTTGCCCACCATGCCTCTCTAACTCTCCTAAAGCTCACTTGGATCACAGACCAGGCTTCCACGTGAATTCTTTCTCACGCAGAGCCAAAGACCAAGGTCTATCTGTCCCCAGAGAGATCTGTCAAACTCAGGAAGGCTCTTTGGAGGCAGCAGGACTGGACGTGAGTGGCTGGTGGATACTGTTCAGATGCATGGCTTTCAGCTTGGAAGGGTTTTTGTCTCAGCTGACTGGAACGGAGGAGGTAGTACGTCTGTAACACATAGTATCCATGTCCACAAATGAGCTGCTCATTCCACAGTCCTGGCAGTGCCTTTTGAAATTCCTCTGCTTTGAAATGTCACACCTTGAAGATTACAGTGGGAGGGGCTGGGCCCAAGGTATGCTGCCTCTTACTCCCAGTTGCTGGCTTCTGGATGCTGATTGTATTTCTTACAGGATCAGTTAGTGGGCTTGTTTTCCGCCTCAGGCTTTGTTCACCGAGGTCCTCTAGCTAGTTGGTGGTGTGTGTGCTTGAGCAGAGCCTTCCTGCCAACCCCTCATGAATAGTAGCACTCCCATGGTGTGGACTCCATGAAAGCCATGCCCCACACAGCTGGATTACAAGGAGGGTGGGCCCTGCAGCACAGGATGGCCATTCCCCCTGTGGAATGGCCTCAGAACCCCGCCTCCCTCACTGTCCAGCGCTTGGGACTGTGGGCCCTAAGATTGATGCCTGACTCAGGAAAGACACAGGGTGAGGCGACTCCAGTAGCCATTTTTACTGGTCTGATCCAGCCTGAGATCATCCTTGCATGAGCCCTCTGCCCAGATCTTTTTTTGTTGTTGTTAGTTTGTTTTATGATCTTTTTATCAGGGGCTCATACAACACTAACCACATTCCATGCATACATCAGTTGTATAAAGCACATTTGTATATTCATTGCCCTCATTTTTCTCAAAATATCCACTCTCCACCCAATTCCCTGGCCTCAGCTCCTCATTTTTTCCCCTCAATGCTTGCTACCACTTCCTCATCAATCCTTGGTAATTTACTAATTCTTTTGTCATATCTTTCACTGTCTGATGTCCCCCTTCACCCACTTTTCTATTGAGGTCAATGTAGATCCTTGTCATCGGTTCTTCCTTTCCATCCCACCCTCCCTCCACCCTCCCAGTATCTCCACTCATAGTACTGGTCTTAAATGACTCATCCACCCTGGATTCCCCGTGTTTACAGTTCCTATCGGTACCAGTGTACAATCTCTGGTCTAGCCAGATTTGTCAGGTAGAATTTGGATCATGATAGTTGGGGAAGAGGAAGCTTAAGAACTAGAGGAAAGTTGTGTTTCATCGTTCCTATCTCATACCCTGTCTTGGCTCATCTCCTCTCTGAAACCCTTCTGTAAGGGGATGTCCATTGGATTGCAAATGGGTTTAGGTCTCTACCAGGCAGTCCCCGCTCATTCGCCATGATAAGATAGTTTGTTCTCATGATGCCTGATGCCTTAACCTTTTGAATCCTTGTGATCGTACAGGCTGGTATGATTCCTCCATATGGGCTTTGTTGCTTTGAGCTAGATGGCCGCTTGTTTACCTTCAAGCCTTTAAGACCCCAGACGCCATGTCTTTTGATAGCTGGGCACTATCAGATTTCTTCACCACATTTGCTTACACAGCCACTTTGTCTTCAGTGATCGTGTAGGGAAGGTGAGCATCATAGAATGCCAATTTAGTACAACAGTATTTTTGCAATGAGGGAGTACTTGAGTGGAGGCCCCATGTCCATCTGCTACCTTAATACTAAATCTATACATATATGGACATAGATCGATTTGCCCATGCTCATTTATAAATATATGTACCTGCCTTTATTTAGACGTCTTTTACTGGCCCTTGCTTCCCAGCTCACTCTTCTGTGATTTTCCTCTTGTGCCCACTGCCATACTCAGTCTTCATTTGGGTTTCAGTAATTCCTCTTGGTTCCATTACCCTTGATCATGCCCTACCAGGCCTCCTACATCCCTCTCACCACCGCTTTGCATCACTTGTTGTTCCCTGGTCTCTGGGTTTCTTTACACCACTTCCTTTCCCCCCACCTTCCTCTCTCCCTTGCCCCCCTCGAAGTGTTGGTCCCGTGTTTACTCCTCCAGATTGTTTATCCAGCCTATCTTATTTAGACAGACCCGTAGAGGTAATAACACGCACAAAATCAGACCGAGCTAAGCCAAGCAGGATAAGAAACAAAACAACAAAAATCCAATGACAATAAAAGAAAACAAAACACAACAAGAAAGAAAGGCTCATAGTTAGTTCAAGGACTGTGTGTTGGCATTTAGGAGTGTTTTCCAGTCCAGTCTGGTGGGGCACCAAGTCCTGGCCCCAAAGTCCACCTTTGGCATTCCCTGGGGACCTTGCTGCTCTGATTCCTTGCTCTTCTGCTGCACCCACTTAGTGTTATGCTCGGTGTGGTGGGATCAGTTTGGCCACAATACCCACACTGTGTCTCCATTGTTGTCCCCTCTAGGGCCATGGGTCTTTGAGCGATGTCGTGTCTCATCAAGGGGCTGGCCATGTGGTCTTCTATGTGGACTGGCTTCTCTGAGTGGGAACATCATCCTCAAGGTCTAGTGGGCCAGGATGTGCTCCAGTCTCCTCTTCTCCCTCTTCTTCTGCTCCGTGTGCTAACCAGAGACTGTTTCAAATAGTGTGTACCTGCCAGCTGCATTCTAGACCTGGGGTAGCGATTCTGAGTCCAGGATAGAGATAGTGTCCAGCAGGTGACATAAGTGGATCCATATTGAAACAGGAAGCCCACTGTGGAGATTTTGTCCTTCTGTTGATGGCCACCGGCCACCTACCCTCTCCTGCTATAACTGCTTCACTGGCTCAGCAGCTGAGCCAGGAGCCAGTGCCATCAAAACCATGTTGCTAACTGGCACAGAGGGCAGATAGATATTTTTTATCTTGATATCTTGGGAAGCCCACCCAAACTCCATGCAAACATTGTGGTGTGAGTAATTTTTGGAAGCAATCATATGCTGACAGTAATTCAAATCTTCCCTTTTGTCAATGTGCCCGTACTGTTTTCTGAACCTGAGGAGGTGGCCACTGTGTCCACCAAGAAATTTACTGGGTGGCCTTCTACTTGGAGAGTTAGCCTGGCGTCCTGGGGACCAAGTGGCACAGAGCCCTGACACCTTCATTCAGATTCTTCAAGCATTATTGTTGCTTACTTGGGTTTTTCTAGGTGAGGATGAGGCCTGTCCTCTCTAGTGGAGGGTCGTCCACCTCTCCTCGGGTTTTCAAGCCACTGATTTTTCCAATGTCCTTCGTTTCTGCAGTAGGCACATTGATCCTTCCCTAGGCCTTGGCGGTGCCCACAGGTCAGTCTCTCCGTGAGTGGGCCCTGATCTCCTTTTCCCGAGCCTCTGGGGTCTCTCATGGCAATTACTAGTATTTTCGCTAGTTTCTATGTCTCTCGTGTTTGGGTCATCTCTGTTGTTATACAGCCACTGAGACACTTCTACCAATCACTAAGATTTTCCCCTTCAAACCCTTCCCACTTCTTTTCCGTGTCTGAGGCAGACTGGGTAATAAAGGGAATGCTTATTGCCCACCTGTTCTCGGGGGCCTCCAGGCCGATAGGGGTATAAAGCCTGAAGCCTTCCATAAGCCACTCTAAAAAGGCAGGTGGACATTCTCTTGTAAGAGCCTGAAAATTCTCACTGACCTTAGATAAATTCATAGGTTTCCTAGCTCTCCCGCGGAGGCCTTGTAAGAGCAACTGGTAATACCTGGTCAAGCCTTCCGTTCCTTGCTAGGAGTTTGTATTCCACATTGTTCGTGTAGTGGCAAAAAGAGTTTCTCTCAAGTGGGGAATTGGTGCTGGCTGACCATCAGGTCCATTGACTGTCTTCTGGGCCTCTCTCTGGAAGGGCTCCTGTTCCTGTGTTGTGAACAGTACCTAGAGAAGTTGCTGGCAATCCGTCCCAGGTGGGCTGATGAGTATGGAAACCTGTTTCTAGCAAAGAAACCCGACCTGTGGTTTGTCAGAAAAGGGGAGTTTGTTGTTTCCAATTATCAAATCCCTGGAATAAAAGGGGATGAACTAAACCCAAAAAGGGACTTGGGGGTCTTCCCCAGGTGTTGGGGTTGCTTTCCTTAGGGGGAGAATCGAACACTGTTGAGTCATCCATTTTGGGCGGTTGATAAGACGTGCAAGCCCTAGTGTGTGTTGTGGGGTGGGGGGACTCAAAAATGGCTTGTGAGTCTTTTTCTCTCTCCGACCCCCGGGAAACTGATAGGTGGTAGTCGTACCAAAGGGTCGGAAGTCAGCTCTCCCACTCCCGGAGTCCTCCTGCAAAATGGGATAAAGCCGATGGGGAGGGGTATGGAGAGGGCAGGGGGAGGGTTGGCCTCCATCTTGGTGGTTTTAGGAACTTGGAACGGTTGTTTTTCCGGGCCTGCCATGTTTCCTGAAATCTTGGAAACAAGAAACCTTTCTGTTGCGGGAGGGAGTAAGGCTTTTATACGTGCTGGCTTATTAGTGGCAATGTCAATCCACACATGAATTTAAGGGATCAGATCGTGATGTCCTGGTTCCCAGGAGTCATGCATGGGTGAATCAGGGACTCCATCTGCCCAATCACCTTTAAACAAATTGCGGAGTTTCCAAGCTTTTGGGTTGAAACCACATCCTCTTCATGAGCACCGAGAGCAGGCAGGGGTCCTCAAACCACAGCCTGTGTGCCACATGCAGATAGCCGAGGACATTAGTCCTGTCTGCCTGGTGTTTGTGCTCCATTTATTTATTTTGTTTAACTTCAAAATAAGATGTGCACTGTGCATATGTATTTGTTCATAGGTTTTTAAAAAACTATAGTCTGGCCCTCCAACGGTCTGAGGGACAGTGAACTGACTCCCTATGTAAACAGTTTGAGGACGCCTGCCATAAGGAATCCTGAACTTAGGGGTTACTAATCTCGCAGCCCTAAAACACCAGGGGAATTTGGTGCCCGGGTAATTTACAAGCCTTTTACTCCAATTGAACCCAAGAAAATTAAAAATGACTTAGGCAGTTACTCTACTTTTGATCTGTGTTAACTCCCCCGTAGTACCCCATTATTGCCATTTAACTCTATAACGCCAAGCATGACGTTTTCATAACATTAAAAGAAATGTGTATATTAATATAGATATATTGATAACTATGAAATTAAAGAACCAAAACGAAAAATAATTTTTCCCAAATTAAAATTGAATTGTTATAGGTTTAAAAAGAAGGATGGGTCTTATCAGCGGATCCAAGACCTTAGGATCATAAATGAAGCAGTGATCCCACTGCACCTAGTAGTGCCAAAACCCTGTGCCCTCCTAGGGGAAATTGTGAATGCTTTTACCCCTGTTCCTGTACTTACAGTGAAAAAACACACATGCCTGATAATCCTAAGATATTTTAAAATTTCTTGTGACAATCACCTAATTTCAAGGGCAGTGCCACCTCACAAGCTTAGCCTTGTGTCAGTCAAACTGTTCAACTCTTTGACCCTTTGTTTTTCCAGAAGTTCTCAGGTTCCCAAGGCCTCTGAACCAAGTGTGCCAACTCCACGACTACCATGTCCTGGACCACCTAAATCTTATCCATCTTTGATAACGTTGCCCTGAATGGACAACCACTTCCAGCAGTGTAGGAAGGGTATGGACCCAAAGCCCCACTTCGCCCCTTTTGCCAGCAGGAAGTAGCTAGAGATGTCGTCGCCCAGTACCCCAAAGTTTTGGGTCCATATCTCTTCACGGGGTAAATGTTAGGTAGCTAGCCTAGGGACTGGGGCATCCATTATGCATGCCCAGAGGGCCAGGCTAAGACCCCAGGTAGGAGTGGTGCCCTGTGCACGCTCAGAGGGTCAGTTTTCTGGACAGGAAGGGGTGGTACACCTGGGTGGGCGCTGTATGTGGATTGACCCACCTAGGCCAAGTAAATTCAATTCAGCCACTGGGGTCGACCAGGGTTGCCCACCATGCCTCTCTAACTCTCCTAAAGCTCACTTGGATCACAGACCAGGCTTCCACGTGAATTCTTTCTCACGCAGAGCCAAAGACCAAGGTCTATCTGTCCCCAGAGAGATCTGTCAAACTCAGGAAGGCTCTTTGGAGGCAGCAGGACTGGACGTGAGTGGCTGGTGGATACTGTTCAGATGCATGGCTTCCTGCTTGGAAGGTTTTTTTTCTCAGCTGACTGGAACAGAGGAGGTAGTACGTCTGGATCACATAATATCCATGTCCACAAATGGGCTGCTCATTCCACAGTCCTGGCAGTGCCTTTTGAAATTCCTCTGCTTTGAAATGTCACACCTTGAAGATCACAGTGGGAGGGGCTGGGCCCAAGGTATGCTGCCTCTTATTCCCAGTTGCTGGTTTCTGGATGCTGATTGTATCTCTTACAGGATCAGTTAGTGGGCTTGTTGTCTACCTCAGGCTTTGTTCACCGTGGTCCTCCAGCTAGGTGGTGGTGTGTGTGCATGAGCCGAGGCTTCCTGCCAATCCCCCATGAATAGTAGCACTCCCATGGTGTGGACTCCATGAAAGCCATGCCCCACACAGGAGGATTACAGAGCAGCGTGGGCCCTGCAGGACAGCAGGGCCATTCCCCCTGTTGAATGGCCTCAAATCCCCCCCTCTCTCAGTGTCCAGCTCTGCGGCTGTGGCGCGAAGCTTCATGCCTGACTCAGGAATAGATACAGGGTGAGGCGACTCCATTACCCGTTTTTACTGGTCTAATCCAGCCTGAGATCATCTTTACATGAGCCCTTTGCCCAGATAGATTTTTTTTTGGTGTTATGATCTTTTTATCAGGGGCTCATACAACACTAACCACATTCCATGCATACATCAATTGTGTAAAGCACGTTTGTACACTCATTGCCCTCATTATTCTCAAAATATACACTCTCCACCCAACCCCCTGACCTCAGCTCCTCATTCCCCTACACCCCATGTGCGCTGCCCCTCACTCATAAATCCTTTGTAACTAACTAATTCTTTTGTCATATCTTTCAATGTCTGATGTCCCCCTTCACACACTTTTCCGTTGAAGTAAAATGAAGATCCTTGTAATCTGTTCACCGTTTCCAACCTACCCTGCCTCCCTCCTCCCAATGTCTCCACTCATAATACTGGTCCTAATGGACTCATCCACCCTGGATTCCCTGTGTTTCCAGTTCCTATCTGTACCAGTGTACATTCTCTGGTCCAATCTGATTTTTAAGGTAAAATTGGGATCATGATAGTGGGGGAGACGACACATTTAGGAACTAGAGGAAAGTTGTGTTTCATATTTACTATCTTGTACCGTGTCTTGGCTCATCTCCTCTCTGAGAACCTTCTGTAAGTTGTTGTGCAGTGGACTGCAAATGTTCCAGCTGGAAATTCCAATTTCCTTGAAGCTTCCCTGAGCTTCCATATGTCCCTTCACTTTAGAGATTTGAGAGTCTACTCCTACCAGCAGGCATCTTGGAGACCCGTGGGGCCATCCCAAGCAGTGGTCCTCCTAGCTTGCTGTCTAGAAAAATAGGTCGACCAAAAGTTGCCCTAAGCGACTGGTCTTTGACCCCTTACCTCGGGCTAGGATATCTGCGTGAGGCAACAGTTTCAGGGCAACACAAGGATGTACTTTCAAGTGGGGTTTTTTTACCTTGAGGCAGCAAGCTCTGAATGGCCTCATTGTTTTGTGCTTTCTAGATGGGACTTAGCAGCTTGATACTCAGGAATTGCCCCCTTGCATGAATCCTGTCCAATTGAGTAGATTTGATATAGAGAGGCTGGACAAACAATAGCTGATACACTTTGCTACTATATTTGGCCACAGTAGCTTTTTGAGATAGGAGAATGGTGGCCAGAGAAAGGTACACTTTCCCTTCCAACCCTGATTCAGCTGGAACAGTTCTGTAGAGTGATGGGAAAGTCGGTGGAGATGTCATAAGTTAGAGCATTTCTCCTTTTGATGAGCAGTAGAGACCTTCATCCCCCTGTGTACCCAGGACCCCTAAGGCAGGCGTCCTCAAACTGGCCCTTGGGGCACATGTGGCCTGACGCCAATTATCCCGCCCTCAGGGTGTTCTTGCTGCCACTGCCTGTCCTGCTTAGCAGCCAACTCATGCATTGTGCATAGGAATTTGTTTATAGTTTAAAAAAAAAAAATATAGTCTGGTTTTCCAGTGGTCTGACGTACAGTGAACTGACCCCTGTGTGAACAGTTTGAAGACCCCTACCATAAGTGATCCTGGACTTAGAAGTTACTATTCTCCCATCTCTGAAACCTCCCTGAACATTCTACCCATAATAGAGGCACAGGGGAATTTGGTCCCCGGGTAATTTACAAGCCTTTTACTCAAATTGAACGCAAGAAAATTAAAAATGACTTAGGGAATTACTCTTCATTTGATCCCTGTTGACTCCCCCCGTAGTACCCCAATATTACCATTTAACCCATAACGCCGAGCATGATGTTTTCATAACATTTAATGGAATGTATATAGATAGATAGATAGATAGCTATGAAAGTGAAAAATAAAAACAAAATTTTCCCCCCAAATTAAAAATTGAGGCGTTATAGGGTTAAAAAGGATGGTTCTTATCAGCGGGCCCAAAACCTTAGGATCATAAATGAAGCAGTGATCCCACTGCACCCAGTAGTGCCCAAATCCTGTACTCTTCTAGGGGAAATTGTGAATGTTTTAACCCCCATTCCTGTACTTAGAGTAAACAAACACACATGCCTGATAATCCTATGTTTTTTTTTTTACTTATTTCATGTGACACTCGCCTAATTTCAATGGCACTGCCACGTCACAATCTTAGCCTTGTCTCAGTTAAACTGTTCAACCTTTTGTCCATTTGTTTGGTTTTTCAGAAGTTCTCAGTTTACCAAGGCCTCTGAACCAACTGTGCCAGCTCCAGGACCACAATCTCCTGGAACACCTGAACCTTTTACATCCTAGCCCTGAATGGAGAACCCCTTCCAATAGAGTAGGAAGGGCATGGACCCAAAACCCCACCTTGCCCCTTTTGCCAGCAGGAAGTAGCTAGAGATGTCATTGCCCAGTACCGCAAAGATTTGGGTCCATATCTCTTCAGGGTGTAAATGTTAGTTAGCTAGCATAGGGACTGGAGTGTCCATTACACACACTCAGAGGGCCAAGCTAGTGGCCCAGGATGGAGAGGCACACTGAGCGTGCTCAAATGACCAGATTTCCGGCCAGGAAGGGTAGGTACACCTGGGTGGGTGCTGCATCTGCATTGACCCATATAGGCCAATTACATTCAATTCGGCCTCTGGGATCGACCAGATTTGCCCACCACGCCTCCCTAAACTGTCCTAAAATTCATTTGGATCACAAACCAGGCTATGGCGTGAATTCTTTCTCATGCAGAGCCAAAGACCGAGGTCTATCTGTCCCCAGAGAGATCCGACAAACCCAGGAAGGATCTTTGAAGGCAGCAGGACTAGACATGAGTGGCTGGTGGATACTGTTCAGATGCATGGCTTTCTGCTTGGAAGGATTTTTGTCTCAGCTGACTGGAACGGAGGAGGTAGTACGTCTGGATCACATAATATCCATGTCCACAAATGAGCTGCTCATTTCACAGTCCTGGCAGTGCCTTTTGAAAATCCTCTGCTTTGGAGTGTCTCTCCTTGAAGATTACAGTGGGAGGGGCTGGGACCAAAGTATGCTGCCTCTTACTCCCAGGTGCCGGTTTATGGATGCTGATTGTATCTCTTACAGTATAATTTAGTGGGCTTGTTGTCTGCCTCAGGCTTTGTTCAGCAAGTTCCTCCAGCTAGGTGGTAGTGTGTGTGCATGAACAGAGGCTCCCTGACAATCCCCCAGGAATTGTACACCTGCCATGGTGTGGAATCCATGAAAGTCATGCCCCACACAGCAGGATTACAGAGGAGGGTGTGCCTGCAGGACAGGAGATCCATTCCCCCTGTGGAATGGCCTCAGAGCCCCGCCTCCCTCACTGTCTAGTTCCTGGGGCTGTGGACTGTAAGCTTCATGCGTGACTCAGGAATAAACCCAGGGTGAGGCGACTCCAGTAGCTGTTTTAATAGGTCTAATCCAGCCTGAGAACATCCTTGCATGAGTCCTCTGCCTAGATCTTTTTTTAAAAATCGTTTTATTAGGGGTTCATACAGCACTATCCACACTCCATGCATACATCAATTGTGTAGAGCACATTTGTACATTCTTTTCCCTCTTTATTCTCTAAATATCTGTTCTCCACCCAAGCCCCTGGCCCCAGCTCGTTCATTTTCCCCTCCCTTCCCACTACTCTTCCCTCAGAAGTCCTTGTTAATTTACTACTTATTATTTTGTCATACCTTGCACTATCCGATGTTCCCCTTCACCCACGTTTCTGTTGAGGTTAAATGTAGATCCTTGTAATCGGTTGCCCCTTTCCAACCTACCTTCCCTCCACCCTCCCAGTGTCTCCATCGATAAAACTGGTCCTAAAGGGCTCATCCACCTTCGATTTCCTGTGTTTCCAGTTCCTATCTGTCCAAGTGTACATTCTCTGGTCTAGCCAGATTTGTAAGGTATAATTGGGATCATGATAGTGGAGGGGAGAGGAAGCATTTATGAACTAGAGGAAAGTTATGTTTCATCGTTGCTGTCTCATATCATGTCTTGGCTCATCTCCTCCCCGAAACCTTTCTTAAGGGGATGTCCAGTGGCTTTGGGTCTCTACCCAGCACTCCCTGCTCATTCGCAATTATACGATATTTTGTGCTGATTATGCCTGATACCTGATCCCTTTCAAACCTCGTTATCACACAGGATAGTTTTCTTATTCCATGTGAGCTTTGTTGCTTCTGAACTAGATGGCCGCTTGTTTGCCTTCAGCTGTTAAGACCTTAGATGCTATATCTTTTGATAGCTGGACACCATCAGCTTTCTTGAACACATTTGCTTATGGAACCACTTTGTCTTTAGTGGTTGTGTAGGGAAGTCTGCATCCTAGAATGCAAATGTAGTAGAACCAATCAATGGAGACTACTGTAGGGAGAAATCAGATGTGATTTGTTTGGTACAATGTGATCATCAAGGGTTACGCAGTACCACTCTTTGTGCGAATATATTTCTGTAAAACTTGCCCTTTACAATTTCTGTCTCATTTCTGCCTCCCTGTGTCTATGCTCCACTGAGAGAACTACACTGTAAAGGGGAGTAGTTAACCTCCCTGGCTGTCCAATAATGTCCATAAGTTTGTACCCAAATTTTTCTTTATTTTTGAATTGAAAAAAATTCATAATCAATGAATATCAGTACTCTAACATGAAGGTTCCCAAAATGAGGTTGGAAGTAATTTATTCGTGGTCCAATGCCATTTCTGCATGCGTTGTGCCACCAGTCCCTGGAGTAGGAACAGGCCCAGAAATTTCCAAATATCATATTTCTTCACAGGATAGTTCTTTCTGCCTTTTGCAAACTTGTGAAGCAGAGTAGTGGATTGTTGCTCTTCAACCGGTTTGTCTCCGTAATAATTTTTTGAATGACCTCATCAATCAGAAAAAATTGTAGTTACACCAAAAGCTTTAGTGACCACCTCTACTTGCATACCAGGTGCTCCAGTAAATGGGAATTTTGGTGAAGCTGGCTCATCTATACCCGAAGACAATAGAGCACCATGTTGCACATTGCAGAGCTCAGGTGCGGAATCAACCTCACTGTCTTCATGAATCTTAGCAGTGTCAGTGTCAGATTATGAATTTCCCGACGAATCACTATCGCACAATTCTGTGCATAATTCTGAGTCACTGTCGCTGTTATTTTTCTGGTCTAAAACCACTTTTGGGTTGAAATGACTCTGCTTTTGGAAACTTGTGAAGGAGAGTAGCGGATTGTTGCTCTTCAACAGGTTTGTCTCAATAATAATTTTTTCAATGACCTCATCAATCAGAAATAATTGTAGTTATGCCAAAAGTTTGTAGTGGTCATCCTCTACTTGCATACCAGGTGCTCCAGTGCATGGGTATCTTGGTGGAGCTGGCTCATCCATACCCGAAGACAATAGAGCACCACGTTTGCACATCGTAGAGGTCAGGTGAGGAATCTTCATCACTGTCATCCTTTCTCTGAGCAGTGTAAATTTTGGATTATGAATTTCCCGACTAACCACTATCGCGCAATTCTGTGCATAATTCTGAGTGATAGTCGCTCTTATTTTTCTGGTCTAAAACCCCTTTTGGGTTAAAATGACACTTTTTTATGCCATGGACTAAAATTTCTAGTCAGAAAATTTCTCCAAAAACCTTAAAATGGCAAGCAGGCACAGGGGACAGCTCTACGGATAAATATGAGGTGCATTGCTTGAATACAATATAATCCTCAAAGATTACCCGTACCACTCTATGTGTGTATCTCTCTTTTAAGACTTGCCCGGTTGAATTTCCTGCCTAGTCTTGCACCCCTGTGGCTGTCCTCCAGTGGGAGAACAACACTGGAAAGGGGAGCAGTTAACCTTCCTAGCAGTCTAAAACATCAGTAATTTTGTACCCAAATTCTTCATTATTTGTGAAATGAAAACATTTCATAATCAACGAATATCAGTATTCTGACATGATGGCTGCTGAAAAGAGAGTTGCAAGGAATTTATTCCTGGTCCAATACCATTTCTGCAGGCATTGTGCCCTCACTCCCTGAAGAAATTATGTGGCCCAGAAATGTCCAAAGGTCACTTTGTTCCCTGTATCCCTCTTTCTGTTTCTAGAAATCTTATGAAACAGGGTAGCAGATTTTCGCTATTCAATCGGTTCCTCCCAGTAATCATTTTTGATGACCTCATCGGTCAGAAATAATTGTAGTTACGCCAAAGCGTTCTTGTGTTCCACATCAATGTACATAACAGGTGCTCCCTTAATGGGAATCTTGGTGGAGCTGGCTCCTCCATACGGGAAGACAATAGAGCACCACGTTTGGTCATCAAAGAGCTCAGGTGTAGAACCTTCTTCACTGTCATCCTTTCTTTGAGCAGTGTCAGTGTAGGATTATGAATATCCTGAGGCACCAATATCACGCAATTCTTTGAATAATGCTGAGTCACTCTCGCTGTTATTTCTCTGGTCTAAAATTACATTTGGATTAAATTGACACTTTTTTGATGCCATGAACCAAAATTTCTAGCGAGTAAAAATTTCCCAATGACATTACATGGGCACGCAGGCACTGGAAACTGCTGTAGGGATAAATCTGAGGTGCTTTCTTGGATACAATATAATCCTCAAAGATGACACAGTACCACTCTATGTGTATATGTCTCTTTAAAACTTACCCTTTTGAATTTCCAACCCTGTCTCGCCCCCTGTGGCTATCCTCCACTGGGAGAACAACACTTGAAAGGGGAGAAGTTAGCCACCATGGCTGTATAATAATATCAATAATTTTGTACCCAAATTCTTCATTATTTGTGAAGTGAAAAAATTTCCTAATCAACGAATATCATTATTCTAACATGACGGCTCTGGAAAACCGAGTGGCAAGTAATTTATTCCTGGTCCCATACCATTTCTGCAGGCATTGCGCCCCCACTCCCTGAATTAATGGTCAGGCCCAGAAATGTTCAAAGGTCAAATTGTTAACTAGATCCCTCTTTCTGCTTGTAGAAATCTTATCAAACAGAGTTGCAGATTGTTGCTCTTCAATAGGTTCCTCCCAGTAATCATTTTTTGACGTCCTCATCAGTCAGAAATAATTGGATGTACACAAAGCGTTCTTGTTGTCAATGTCTACATACTTATCAGGTGCTCCAATAAATGGGAATTTTGGTGGAGCTGGCTCATCCATACCCAAAGACAACAAAGCACCACGTTTGGCCATCACAGAGCTCAGGTAATGAATCTTCTTCACTGTCATCCTTTCTCTGAGCAGTGTCTGGGTCGGATTATGAATGTCCCGAGGAACCAATATAGCTTAGTTCTGTGCATAATGCTGGGTCACTCTCACTGTTATTTCTCTGGTCTAAAACACCATTTAGGTTAAAATGATACTTTTTTGACGCCATGGACTAAAATTTCCAGTCAGAAGGTTTTCCCAATGACATTGAAAGAGCAAGTATGCACTGAAGACTGCTTATGCATAAATCTGAGCTGCTTTGCTTGGATACAATATAATCCTCAAAGATGACACAGTACCACTCCATGTGTGTATGTCTCTTTAAAACTTGCCCTACTGAATTTCCCTCCCAGTCTGGTCCCCCTGTGGCTATCCTCCACTGGGAGAACACCACTGGAAAGGGGCTCACTTAACTTCCTTGGCTGTCTAATAATATCAGTAATTTTCCCCAAAATTTTTCAATCATGGGGAAGTGAAAAAATTTCATCATCAATGAATATCAGTATTCTAACATGACAGCTCCTGAAAACTGAGTTGCATGTAATATGTTCCTGGTCTAATACCATTTGCAGGCATTGCGCCCCGACTTCCTGAAGGAATGATCAGGCCCAGAAATTTCCAAAGGTCATTTTGTTCACTGTATCCCTCTTTCTGCTTCTAGAAATCTTATGAAACAGAGTAGAGGTTTGTTGCTCTTCAATAGGTTCCTCCTTGTAATCATTTTTTTCGATAACATCATCGGTCAGTAATAATTGTAGGTATGCCAACGTGTTCTTGTGTTCAACGTGTACATACATACCAGGTGCTCCAGTAAATGGGAATCTTGGTGGAGCTGGCTCATCCATACCCGAAGACAATAGAGCACCACGTTTGCTCATCACAGAGTTAAGGTGTAGAATCTTCTTCACTGTCATCCTTTATCTGAGCAGTGTCAGTGTCAGATTAGGAATTTCCCGAGGAACCACTATTGCACAATTCTGTGCATAATACTGAGCCACTCTCACTGCTATTTCTCTTGTTTAAAACCCCGTTTGGATTAAAATGACACTTTTCTGATGCCATGAACTAAAATTTCAGGTCAGAAGGGTTTCTCAATGGCATTACATGGGCACACAGACACTGGAGACTGCTGTACAGACATATCTGATGTGCTTTGCTTGGATACAATGTAATCACCAAGGGTTTCACAGTACCATTCTATGTGTGTGTGTATTTCCTTAAAATTTTCCCTGTTCAATTTCTGTCCCATTTCTGCCTCCCTGTTGCTATGCTCCACTGAGAGAACAACACTGGAAAGGGGAGCAGTTAACCTCACTGGCTGTCTAATTTTGTCCATATTTTATGGCCAAATTCTTCTTTATTTTTGAAGTTAAAAATCCCATAATCAATGAGTATCAGTATTGTAACATGAATCTTTCCAAAAATGGACTTGCAAGTAATTTATTGGTGGTGCAATACCATTTCATTAGGCATTGTGCCACCAGTCCCTGGTGTAGGATCAGGCCCCAAAATTTCCAAATGTCCTATTTTTTCACTGGATAGTTCTTTCTGCTCCTTTTAAACTTGTGAAGCAGAGTAGCGGAGTGTTGCTTTTTAACCAGTTTGACTCTGTAATAATTTTTTCAATGATTGCATTAATCAGAAATAATTGTAGTTATTCCAAAAGTTTGTAGTGGTCATGCTTTATTTGCATACCAGTTCCTTCAGTGAATGGGAATCTTGGTGGAGCTGGCTCATCCATACCCGAAGACTGAAGACAATAGTGCACCACGTTTGCCCATAACCGAGTTCAGGTGTAGAATCTTCCTCACTGTCATCCTTTATCTGAACAGTATCAATGTTGGATTATGAATTTCCTGAGGAACCACTAACGTGCAATTGTGTGCATATTGCTGAGTCACTGACATTGTTTTCTTTTGGATCTAAAACCCCTTTCGGGTTAAAATGACACTTTTTTGATGCCATGAACCAAAATTTCCAGCGAGAAAATTTTCCCAATGACATTACATGGGCACACAGGCACTGGAGACTGCTGTAGGGATAAATCTGAGGTGCTTTCTTGGATACAATATAATCCTCTAAGATGACACAGTACCACTCTATGTGTGTATGTCTCTTTAAAGCTTGCCCTATTGAATTTCCCTCTCTGTGTAGTCCCCCTGTGGCTATCCTCCTCTTGAGAACAACACTGGAAAGGGTAGCAGTTAACTTCCCTGGCTGTCTAAAATAATAGTAATTTTGTACCCTAATTCTTCATTTTTTTCTGAAGTGAACACATTTCTTCATCAACGAATATCAGTATTCTAGCATGTGGGCTCCCAAAAACCGAGTAGCAAGTAATTTATTCCTGGTCTAAAACCTCTTTTGTTTAAAATAATACTTTTTTTGATGCTTTAAGATCTCTCTGGTGATAGAGTTACACCTCGTTCCTTGGCTCTGCACGAGAAAGAATTCACGCCGAAGCCTGGCTCCTGATCCAAGTGAGTTTAATGGTAGTTAGAAGTTCCAGGTGTATGTGGCACCCATCGGATTCTTCCCCACCATGCAGGCTGGCAGAGACTGCTCGGTGTCACGCAAAGATCTGTTTCCCAAGTTCTCCTCCAAAAGTCCTGTTTCAAGTTTTTTCTCATGTTCTCTCCCCAGTTCCTCCTCTCCCCCACTGGTTCCTGCCTTTTCAAGGATTCCAGGGAGAGACCTGGTGGACGACCCCAGATCGACCCCATTGACTGAATTGCAATCACCTGGCCCAGGTGGGCCAATAAGCCCACCCATGCCCACTGTGGGAAACCTAGACTTTTGAGCATGTGCAGTGCGCCGCCCTTTGTTCTCATGCTTGGCTCTCTTGGGCTTGCGTCAATGGGCATCCAATCCCTGCCTCTCTGCCTAATATTTCCCCCTGAAGAGATATGGACCCAAATCTTTAGAGTACTGGACAACGACATCTCTAGCTACTTCCTGCTGGCAAAGTGGGTGAAGTGGGGTTTTGGGTCCATAATCTTCCTACTCTGTTATAAGGGGTTTTCCATTTAGAGCCCAGGATAGATAAGATCGAGGTGGGCTTAGAAGGTGCTGGCCCTGTAGCTGGCACATTTGGTTAGAGGACTTAGTAAGCTGAAAACTGAAAAACAAAGAAACAAGCAGGTGAACAGCTTAAGTGAGACATGGGTAAGATTGTGAGGTGGCAGTGCCCTTCAAGTTACGTTAGTGTCACAGAGTTTGGTCATTGTAAACACAGGAACGGAGGAAAGGTATTCACTGGCCTAAAGGCTGTGAGGGGTCTGAGGTAGAATCATCTGTGCAGCTCTCCTCTGACTTGGAGTGGCGATAAAATATCATCCCAAGACCATCCTGTGGCTCACAGGAGTATTCATCTGCTCCCATGGTTCCTGTGGGGGAATCTGAGGCTCCTCCACTGTGAGGAACAACTGGAAGCTATAGAGGGACCTGGATGAGGCCCGATGACTATGCAGGTGTGCAGCTTGGACAGCAAGTCTCGGCCCATGAGAGGAGCTGGACATTCAGGTAATAATAGGAAGCTATGAGAAAAATAGAAATTATCGCAAAGACATCTGAGGGGCTCAGTAAAATGTTTACAGGCTTTCCGGACACTTTCAGGATGGAGCCGGTGCGGGGTGCCAGAGGTCCAGAGAAGGAAATAAGGGCAGAGGCGGCTCCAGTATTAAAAGGAAGTTTACTGACCTTCCTGCCACGCTGATGCCCACACTAGGTTTCAGACCAGTAATAGTTACCATTTGCTGGGTAACCTGGGAGGCATTCAACGAGAGTCTGCTATTGAGTGCAGCCAATATCTGGGCATGCTTAATGTCCTTTCTTTCGTCCTTTTCCCGGGCTCGAGCCTCACTTTCTTGCTCCCTATTGTAAAAAGCTGTAGTGGCATAAGCCACCACCTCCTCTAGGGTAGCTCCTTCAGGCTTTTGCACTATTTTTTGGACTTTCTTGCGAATATCCTGTGTGGCCTCTAGTCTAAAACTCTTATGGGTTATAATGACACTTTTTTTGATGCCATGGACTAAAATGTCCAGTCAGAATATTTTCCCAATGACATTAAAAGGCCAAGCAGGCACTGGAGACTGCTCAATGGATAAGTCTTAGGTGCATTGCTTGGATACAATATACTCCTCAAAGATTACACAGTACCAATCTAGGTGTGTATGTCTCCTGAAAACTTGCCCAATTGAATTCCCTGCCCAGTCTCACCCCGCCCCCTACCTGTGGCTATCCCCCACTGTGAGTACAACACTGGAAAATGGAGCAGCTAACCTCTCTGATTGTCTAATAATATCACTAATTTTGTACATGAATCTTCATTTCTTGTGAAGTGAAAAATTTTCATAATGCACGGATATCAGAATTCTAAAATGACGGCTCCTAAACCGAGTTGCAAGTAATTTAATCCTGGTTCAATACCATTTCTACAGGTGTTGCGCCCCCTCTTCCTGAAGTAATGATCAGGCCCAGAAATATCCTATGGTCATTTTATTCACTGGATCCCTCTTTCTGCTTCTAGAAATCTTATGGAACAGAGTATCGGATTGTTGCTCTTCGACAGGTTGGCCCCATAATCATTTTTCGATAACCTCCTCAGTCAGAAATAATTGTAGGTACGCCAAAGCGTTCCTGTGTTCAACGTCTACCTACATAAAAGGTGCTCCGGTCTATGGGAATCTTGGTGGAGCTGGCCCATCCATAACCAAAGACAAGAGAGCACCACATTTGCCTATCGCAGAGCTAAAGTGCGGAATCTTCCTCACTGTCCTTCTTTCTCTGAGCAGTGTCAGTGTTGGATTAGAAATTTCCCCTAGGAACCTCTATCGCACAATTCTGTGCATAATGCTGAGTCACTGTCGCTGTTATTTCTCTGGTCTAAAACCCCTTTTGGGTTAAAATGACACATTTTTTGATGCCATGGACTAAAATTTCCAGTCAGGAGAGTTTCCCAATGACATAAAATGGCAAGCAGGCACTGGAACTGCTCTGTGGATAAATCTGAGGTGCTTTGCTTGGATGCAATATAATCCTCAAAGATTACACATTACTACTCTATTTGTGTATGTCTTTTCAAAACTTGCCCTATTGAATTCCCTGCCCAGTCTCACCCGCCCCCAGTGCTATCCTCCACTGGGAGAACAACACTGGATAGGGGAGCAGTTACGCTCTCTGGTTGTCTAATAATATCACTAATTTTGTCCCTGAATTCTTCATTATTTATGAAGTAAAAATTTTCATAATCAACGGATATCAGAATGCTAAAATGGCAGCTCCTGAAAACCGTGTTCCAAGTAATTTATTCCTAGTCCAATACCATTTTTACAGGCATTGCATCCCCACTCCCTTAAGTAATGATCAGGTTCAGAAATTTCGAAGGTCATTTTGTTCACTGGATACCTCTTTCTACTTTTAGAAATCTTATGAAACAGAGTATCGGATTGTTGCTCTTAGACCAGTTCCTTCCCGTAATAATTTTTTTGAATGACCTCATCGGTGAGAAATAATTGTAGGTACACCCAAGCTTTCTTGTGTTCAACGTCTACATACATAACACGAGCTCCAGTAAATGGGAATCTTGGTTGAGCAGGCCAATCCATACCCAAAGACAACCCATGGTTGCCCATCGCAGAGCTCAGGTTCGGAACCTTCCTCACTGTCATCCTTTTTCTGACCAGTGTCAGTGTCGGATTAAGAATTTCCCGAGGAACTATAACACAATTCTGTGCATAATGCTGAGTCACTCTCGCTGTTTTTTCTCTAGTCTAAAACTCCTTGTATGTTAAATCTACACTTTTTGGATGCCATGGACTAAAATTTCCAGTAAGATTTCCCCAGTGTCATTAAAAGGGCAATCAGGCACTGGAGACTGCTCCATGGATAAATCTGAGGTGTTTTGCTTGGATACAATATAATCCTCAAAGATTACACAGTATAACTCTATGCCTGTATGTCTCTTTAAAACATGCCCTATTGACTATCCCGCCCACTCTTGCCCCCCTGTGGCTATCCTCCAATGGGAGAACAACACTGGAAAGTGGAGCATTTAACCTCATTGGCTGTCTAATGATATCAGCAATTTTGTACCCAAATTCTTCATTATATGTGAAGTGAAAAAATTTCATAATCAATGAATATCAGGATTCTAATATGACAGCTCTCGAAAACCGAGTTGGAAGTAATTTATTCCTGGTCCAATACCATTTCTGCAGGCGTTGCGCCCCCACTCCCTGAAGTAATGATCAGGCCCAGAAATTTCAAAGGTCATTTTGTTCACTGGATCCCTCTTTCTACTTTTAGAAATCTTATGAAACAGAGTATCGGATTGTTGCTCTTCGACTGGTTCCTCTCTGTAATCATATTTTTCGATGACTTCATCGGTCAGAAATAATTGTAAGTACGCCAAAGCTTTCTTGTGTTCAACATCTACATACATAACAGGTGCTCCAGTAAATGGGAATCTTGGTTGAGCAGGCCCATCCATACCGGAAGACAATAGAGCATCTCGATTGCCCATTGCAGAGCTCAGGTTCGGAACCTTCCTCACTGTCATCTTTCTCTGAGCAGTGACAGTGTTGGATTAGGAATTTCCCGAGGAAACACTATAGTGCAATTCTGTGCATAATGCTGTGTCACTGTCGCTGCTTTCTCTCTGGTCTAAAATATCTTTTGGGTTACATCTAAACTTTTTTGTTGCCATGGATTAAAATTTCCAGTCAGAAGATTTTCCCAATGTCATTAAAAGGGCAAGCAGGCACTGGAGACTACTCTATGGATAAATCTGAGGTGCTTTGCTTAGAAACAATATAATCCTCAAAGATTACACAGTACCACTCTTCCGCCCAGTCTCGCCCTTCTGTGGCTATCCTCCACTGGGAGAACAACACTTGAAAGGGGAGCAGTTAACTTCCTTGGCTGTCTAATAATATCAGTACTTTTGTACCCAAATTCTTCATTATTTGTGAAGTAAAATAATTTCATAATCAACAAATATCTCTATTCTAATATGATGACTCTGGAAAACCGAGTGGCAAGTAATTTATTCCTGGTCCAGTACCATTTCTGCAAGCGTTGGGCCACCACTTCCTGAAGTAATGATCAGGCCCAGAAATTTCCAAAGGTCATTTTGTTCACTGGATCCCCCTTTCTGCTTCTAGAAATCTTACAAAACAGAGTATCGGATTGTTGCTCTTCGACCGGTTTCCCCCAATAATCATTTTTTGATGACCTTATCGGTCAGAAATAAGTGTGGGTATGCCAAAGTGTTCTTGTGTTCAACGTCTAACAATATGCTGAACTAGAACTTAAGGCAACTCCACTTAGTTGAAAGCAGTGGTTTTCAACCTGGGCGTCCTGACCAGTTTGGTTTGTCAAAAGACCCTTTCACAGGGGTGGCAGGATTCATAGCAGTAGCAAAATTATAGTTCTGAAATAGCAAGGGAAAACATTTATGATTGGGGTATCACTACTACACATTGGGAAGTGTATGAAAGGGTTGTGGAATTAGGATGGTTGAGAATCACTGTCCTAGAGGAAGACGAAAGTGCAGTAGAAGGAGAGCAATGGAGAGGAAGCCGCTACAAGATTGATTGGCTGGAACTATGAGCACAAGCAAATAACCACTGTCTGGTTGGCTCAGTATGGGACAGTGTTTCATTATGTTGTGCATAGAGTTGTTAGGAGTCACAAACCAGTTGATGGCACCTAAAAAAATAAAGGATTTGTGCTTAGCAAAATGTGTGGAATTACATCTTGAAAGAAACATATCTTACTTTAGAACATCGAATCTGAATCTCTGGGTCACAAACCCTTTTGAGGGAGAACGACATTTTCACAGGGTATGGGCCTTCATAACAGTAGCAAAGTTAGATTTATGAAGTAGCAACAAAAATAATTTTATGACTCGGCGGTCACCACTACATTCAGATTGGCGTTAAAGGGTTGTGGCATTAGGAAGGTTGAGAACCACTGCCCTAGAGAAAGACATAAACTTGGTACAGTAGAAGGGCAGCAAAAGAGAGGCAGCTCCCTGAAATATAGTTTAGCACAGTGGCTGCAACAATGAGCCCAAGCAAAGAACCATTATGACGATGGCACAGGACGGGCCAGGGGTTCATAATATTCTGCCTAGAGTTGCTAAGAGCCAAAAACCACTTGATAGCCACTAACAACATTAATAAGAGGACTCATGCATGTAACAATATACTGAACTAGACCTTAAGAGAAATTTCTCTTAATTTATTTTTTTATCCTTTTCACCTTTAAAAAAATCATTTTATTGGAGCTCAAACAACTCTTATCACAATCCATACATACAACAATTTTTTTTCTTTTTTAAAATTTTATTTTAACAATTTATTGGGGCTCATACAATTCTTTTCACAGTTCATACATACACATACATCAATTGTATAAAGCACATCTGTACAGTCTTTGCCCTAATCATTTTTTTCTCTTTTCTTCTTTTACATTTTATTAGGGACTCATACAACTCTTACCACAATCCATACATACATCAATTGTATAAAGCACATCCATACATTCCCTGCCCCAATCATTCTCAAGGCATTTGCTCTCCACTTAAGCCCCTTGCATCAGGTCCTCTTTTTTTCCCCCTCCCTTCCCATTCCCCCCTCCCTCATGTGCCCTTGGTAATTTATACATCGTTATTTTGTCATATCTTGCCCTATCCGGAGTCTCCCTTCTCCCCTTCTCTGCTGTCCCTCTACCAGGGAAGAGGTCACATGTGGATCCTTGTAATCAGTTCCCCCTTTCCAACCCACTCACCCTCCACTCTCCCAGCATCGTCCCTCCCACCCTTGGTCCTGAAGGTATCATCCACCCTGGATTCCCTGTACCTCCAGTCCTTATGTGTACCAGTGTACAGCCTCTGTCCTATCCAGCCCTGCAAGGTAGAATTCGGATCATGGTAGTTGGGGGGAGGAAGCATCCAGGATCTGGAGGAAAGCTGTGTTCTTCATCGATACTACCTCACACCCTAATTAACCCATCTCCTCTCCTAAACCCCTCTATGAGGGGATCTCCATTGGCCGACACTTGGGCCTTGGGTCTCCACTCTGTACTTCCCCCTTCATTTAATATGATATATATATACATATATACATATACACATATATACACATACATACACACACTTATATCTTTTTTTTTTTGCATGATGCCTTATACCTGGTCCCTTGGGCACCTTGTGATCGCACTGGCTGGTGTGCTTCTTCCATGTGGGCTTATTTGCTTCTGAGCTAGATGGCCGCTTGTTCACCTTCAAGCCTTTAAGACCCCAGACACTATCTCTTTTGATAGCCGGGCACCATCAGCTTTCTTCACCACATTTGCTTATGCACCCATATGTCTTCAGCGATCCTATCATGGAGGTGTGCAGTCAATGATATGATTTTTTGTTCTTTGATGCCTGGTAACTGATCTCTTTGGGACCACTCGATCACCCAGGCTGGTGTGTTCTTCCATGTGGACTTTGTTGCTTCTGAGCTAAATGGCCGCTTGTTTATCTTCAAGCCTTTAAGACCCCAGTCACCATCTCTTTTGATAGCCGGGCACCATCAGCTTTCTTCACCACATTTACTTGTTCACCCACTTTGGCTCCAGCCGTTGTGTCGGGAGAGTGAGCATCATAGAGTTCCAATTTAATAAAAGAAGGTATTCATGCGTTGAGGGAGTGTTCATACAACAATTTTTAAAGCACACCTATACATTCACTGACCTCATCATTCTTGACATTTGGTTTCCGCTTGGGTTCCTGGAATCAGCCCCTCATTTCCCTATTCCTCCTGCCCCTCCTTCCCCGCTTCTTCCTCCCACATGAACACTTAATGATATATAAATTATTATTTTATCATATCTTACACTGCCCAGAGTCTCCCTACACCCACAATTCTGTTGCCCACCCCCCAGAGAGGAGATTATATATAGAACCTTGTGATTGGTTCTCCCTGCCATGGTACAGAAGCAGCAGGTTTGGGTCCCCTGCTAGGTGGGTAAGGCATCAACAAGCGGAAGACAGAAACCACACGGCTCAAAGTTTACGGGTGACGGTTCCAATTTTATTCATGCAAAGCTTCAACGTATATATTCTTTTTCTTGCCTTAAAGCTTATGGCCTAAGATCATACATTAGGAAATTCTCAGGCCACAAGACCGTAACAAGTTACATCAATCACATCATGATTCTTGGTTAAATATTAGTACATCTAGAAAATAAAACTTTCTCATACAAGGGTGATAAACCTTCTAACAGTAACTGAGCTTACTTCATTTATTTAGGGCGCATTGTTCTAACTATGAAATCAATAAAGCATTAATATATTTCATTATCAAAAATTTCTTGACAAGCTTTGGCTGTTCTTTCTGTTCCTTCTTGGGCTGTTCCTCTTGGGTTTTCATTTCTTGTTCTTACTTTTCCACTAAGTTCCCATAAATTAAACTCCCCAAAGTCTTTCTGTACCACGGTATGAGTTGCCTCACAATAGGTAGCTTTGCTTCAGTGGACTTCAAGTTGCCTCACAATAGGTAGCTTTGCTTCAGTGGACTTCAAACATCACGAAGGCCCTCTTCTTGCTAACCGTTCCATAAAACTTAAACTACTAAAAAGAACTTTTACACCTTTCTTTGTTAACTATTCTTATGCCATTTTCATTGTAAATCCCTGTATAAGGTAAATCAGGGCCAGAAACTCTTTTTCTCTTTGGGTTATTTCCTGGATGGGGATGCCGTATTCTTCCCCCTATGCGGTAACCAAGATAAGGAAAGGGAAAAACCATGGGAAGAGGATGATAAACTTTTTTAGAATCTTGCACAAAAGCACTCCAAATAATTATGGCAAGGCCAATCAAACAAGTCCAAATACATGTCAAGAGCGGGTTTGGGCAGCCAACTCCCACTGTCCAGCTCCTTTGAAGCAGGGCCAGGCATCGTTCGACTCTGTCTTCGACGTCATGAGGCAGGACTGGTCACCTCATCTCCCTTTCTGTCCCCACTTTCCTCCGGGTATTGCCACTCTCCCTGGTGCTCCGGAGGGGTTCATCTGTCCTGGATTCCCTGTGTTTCCAGTTCCCATCTGTACCTCTGTGCATCCTCTGGTATAACCAGGTTTGCAAGGTAGAATTGGGATGATGATAGGATGGTGGGGGCAGCGTTTAAAAGCTACAGGATGGTTGTCAATTTCTTCTCTAAGTTTAGAACAGCTGTTCTCAACCTGTGAGTTGGTACATCTTTGGGGGGGTCAAATGAACCTCTCATGGGGGTAGAACTGTTCATAACAGTAGCAAAATTACAGTTACAAAGTAGCAATGAAAATAATTTTATGGGTGTAGGGTCACGACTACATGAGGGACTGTATGAAGGGGTCATGGCATTAGGAAGGTTGAAAACCATTGTTGTAGAGGAAGACAGATTTTTTAGTACAGTAGGGCAGCAAAAGGTAGGCAGCCCCATTAAGATGGATTAGCACAGTGCCTACAATGAACGCCAACAAATGCCACTATCAGTATGGCAGAGGAGGGGCATCATTTCATTATACTGGGCATACAGTTGCTATGAGTCAAAACCGACTCGACAGCACCTAAAAAAAACAAAACAAATTATTTTGCTTCTAACAATATGCTGAGGAAGACATTAAGAGAAACTCCTGCTATTTTAGAGCAGCGGTTCTCAAAATGTGGGTCGTGACTTCTTTGGGGGCATTGTATGACACGTTCACAGGGGTGGCCTGATTCATAACAGTAGCAAAATTAGAGCTATGAAACAGTAATGAAAACAATTTTATGATTGGGGTATCACCACTACATGGGGAATGGTATTAAAATGATGTGGCATTAGGAAGGTTGAGAACCACCGCCCTAGAGGAAGCCAGAAATGTTGGTACAGTAAAAGGGCAGCAAAATAGAGGCAGCCCCTACAAGATGGATTAGCAAAGTAGCTGCAACAATGAGCACAAGCAAAGAACCACTGTGAGGATGGGACAGACCTGGGCAGCGTTACAATACGGTTTACAGAGAGTTGCTCTGATCACAAACCCTCTCAAAGACTCCTAAAAAGAGTAACAACGGGACTTGTGTATCTAAAAATGTGCCTGACGATATCTTAAGAAAATTGCCTATTAATTTAGAGCAGCAATTCTCAACCTGTGGGTCGTAAGTCCTTTGGTGGGACAAACGACCTTTCCATAGCGGGGCCCATTCACAACAGTAGCAAAGTTACAGTTATGAAGTAGCAATGAAAATAATTTTATGACTGGGGGACATCAATACATGAGGAATGGTATGACAAGCTCATGGCATCAAGAAGGTTTAGAACCACTGCCTGAGAGGAAGACATAAATCTTTATAGAGTTGAAGGGCACTAAATGAGAGGTAGGCCCCCAAAAGATGGATTAGCACAGTGGTTGCAACAATGAGTCATAGCAAAGGAACCACTGTGAGGTTGGCAGAGGATGGGACAGCTTTTCATGATATTGTGCATAGAGTTGCTATGAGCCAAACCCACTCGACAGCCCCTAACAACAAGAAGAACAGGTCTCGTGCGTCTAACAATATGCTGAACTAGACCTTAAGAGAAACTCTACTTAGTTGAGAATAGCGCTTCTCAGCCTGTGAATCGTGACCACTTTGGTTGGTAGAATGATGCGTTCAAAAGAGTGGCCATATTCATAGCAGTCTCAAAATTACTGTTCTGAAACAGCAAGGGAAAAAATTTATGATTGGGGTACCATAGCTACACATTGGGAAGTGTATGAAAGTATTGTGGAATTAGGAAGGTTGAGAATCACTGTCCTAGAAGAGGACGAAGGTACAGTAGAAGGAGAGCAAAATAGAGGAAGACACTACAAGATTGATTAGCTCAGTGGCTAGAACAATGAGTGCAAGCACAGAACCACTGTCAGGATGGCACAGGATGGGGCAGCATTTCATTATATTTTGCATAGTGTTCCTATGAGTCAAAAACCACTCGACGGCTCCTAACAACAACAAAAACAAGACTTCTGCTTCTCAAATGGGCAGAACTACATCTTGAAAGAAAAAAGTCTTCATTTAGAACAATGGTTCTCAATGTCTGGGTCATGAACCCTTTTGAAGGTTGAATGACACTTTCATAGGGGCGACCCATTCATTACTGTAGCAAAATCAGATTCATGAAGGAGCAACGAAAATAACTTTATGATTGGGTGCTCACCACTACTTGAAGAATGGTATTAAAGAATTGTGGCATTAGGAAGGTTGAGAATCACTGCCCTAGAGAAAGACACAAATCAGGGTACAGGAGAAGGCAGCAAAAGAGAGGGAGCCCCCCAAAAGATGGATTATCACAGTGGCTGCAACAATGAGCACAACAAAGAACCACTGTGAGGATGGTACAGGACGAGGGAGCATTTCATTATATAGTGCATAGAGTTACTATGAGCCAAAACCCATGACAGTACCTAAAAACAATAACAACAGGATTTGTGTTTCTCCAATAAGCTGAAGAAGACATTAAGAGAAACTCCGCTTGGCTTAGAGTAGCGTTTCTCAACAAGTGGTTCGCGACTCATTTGGAGGGGGCCAAATGACCCTTTCACAGGGGTGGCCCAATTCATAGCAGTAGCAAAGTTACTGTTATGAAATAGCAATGAAAATAATTTTATAGTTGGACATTTAAGACTACATAAGGAATTGTGTGAAGGGGCGTGGCATTAGTAAGGTTTAGAACCACTGCCCTAGAGGAAGACACAAGCCTTGGTAGAATAAAAAGTCAGCAAATGAGAGTCAGCTATGAATGAGATGGAATAGCTCAGTGGCTGCAACAGTGAGGATAAGCCGACGTCCACTGTCCGGCTGGCACAGGAAGGGGCAGCGTTTCATTATATTGTGCATAGAGAACCAGGACTTATGCTTTTGAAAAAGGTGCTGAAGTAGACCTTAAGAGAAACTCCTCTTAGTTTAGAGCAGCGGATCTCAATCTGTGGGTCGCGACCCCTTTTCAGAGACAAAAGACCTTTTCACAGTTGTGGGTTTTGTACATTATAGTAGAAAAATTAGAGTTATGAAGTAACAATCAAAATAATTTTATGACTTGGCAGTCACCAGTACCATGAGGAATGGTATGAAACGGTCGTGTCATTAGCAAGGTTGAGAATCACTGCCCTACAGGAAGACCGAAATCTTGGTAGAGTAGAAGGGCAGCAATGGGAGATAATAGGTGGATTAGCACAGTGGCTGCAACAATGAGCACTAGCAAAAAAACCACTGTGAGGATGGCAGAGGATGAAACAGCATTTCATTATATTGTGCAAAGAATTGCTTTGACCCAAACCCACTCGACGGGCCCTAAAAACAATAAAAACAGGACTCGTGCATCTAACAATATAATTAACTAGACCTTAAGAGAAATTCCTCTTAGTTTAGAGCAGCGGCTCTCAACTTGTTAGTCGTGACCCCTTGTGTGTGTGTGTGTGTGTGTGTGTGTGTGTGTGAAATGACCATTTCATAGAGGTAGTCCAATTCATAAGAGTAGAAAAATTATAGTTATGAAGGAGTAATGAAAATAATTTTACGATTGTAGGGTCACCACTACATAAGGAACTGTGTGAAGGGGTCGTGGCATTAGGAAGGTAGAGAACCACAGCCCTAGAGGAAGTCTTGGTACAGTAGAGAGTAGCAAAAGAGAGGCAGCCCAGTAAGACAGATTAGCATAGTGGCTATAACAATAAGCACCAGCAAATACCATTGTGATGATGGCAGAGGAGGGGGCAAACTTTCATTATATTGCGCATACAGTTGCTATAAGTCAAAAATCGACCCGACAGCATCTAACAAAAACAACAGGATTATGCTTCTAACAATATTCTGAGGAAGACATTAAGAGAAATTCCTATTATTTTAGGGCAGCGGTTCCCAAACTGTGGGTTGTGACCTCTTTGGGGGGGTCTAATGACCCTTTCACAAGTGTGACCTGATTCATAATAGTAGCAAAATTACAGTTATGCAATAGCAATTAAAATAATTTTATAATTGCGGGATCACCACTACATGGGGGAGGGTATAAAAGGAACGTGGCATTTGGATGGTTGAGAACCCCTTCCCCAGTGGAACGCAGAAATGTTGGTACAGTAGAAGGGCAGCAAAAGAGAGGCAGCCCCTACAAGATGGATTAGCAAAGTAGCTGCAACAATGAGCACAAGCAAAGAACCACTGCGAGGATGGCACAGCCCTGGGCAGCATTACATTACATTTTGCAGAGAGTTGCTATGAGCCAACCCCACTCATCAGCCCCTGACAACAATAAAATCAGGGCTCGTGTGCCTAACAATATGCTGAACTAAACTGTAAAAGAATCTACTCTTATTTTAGAGCAGCGGTTCTCAACCTGTGAGTCTTGACCCTTTGGTTGGTCAAATGACACTTTCACAGGGGTGGCCAGATTCATAACAGTAGCAAAATTACAGTTATGAAATAGCAAGGGAAAATTTATGATTGGGGTACCACCACTGCACAATGGGAAATATATGAAAGGATTGTGGAAATATGAAGGCTGAGGACTACTGCCCTAAAGGAACACATAGTACAGTAGAAGGGCAGCAAAACAGAGGCAGCCTAGAAGACTGATTATCACAATGGCTGCAACAATGAGTGCAAGCAAAGTACCACTGTGAGGATGGCACAGGATGGGACAGTGTTTCATTATATTGTGTATAGAGTTCCTATGAGTCAAAAATCACTCAACAGCACTTAAAAACAACCAAAACCGAACTTGTGCTTCTCAAAATGTGTTGAACTACATCTTAAAAGAAACAAATATTCGTTTAGAACAGCACTTCTCAACCTGTGGGTTGTGACCCCTTTCAGGAAACAAATGATCCTTTCACAGCGGTGGACCATTCATTACAGTAGAAAAATTAGATTTATGAAGTAGCAATGAAAATAATTTTATGATTGGGCTGCGACTACTACATAAGCAACGGTATGAAATGATCATGGTACAGCAAGTTTGAGAACCACTGCCTTGGAGGAAGACAGAGCTCTTGGTAGAATAGAAGAGCAGCAAATGAGAGGCAGTCCTCAAAATAGGTGGATTAGCACAGTGTCTGAAACAATGAGCACAAGCAGAGAACCACTGTGAGGATGGCACAGGATGTGGCAGGGTTTCATTATATTGTGCCTAGAGTTGCTAGGAGCCAAAGGCCACTCGATGGCCAGTAAAAACAGTAACAAGAGGACTCATGCATGTAACAATACACTGAACTAGAACTTAAGAGAAACTCCTCTTAGTTTAATTTCTTTTTTTTTCACCTTTTTTTTAAACGTTTTATTAGGGGCTCATACAACTCTTATCACAATCCATACATATACATACATCAATTGTATAAAGCACATCTCTACATTCTTTGCCCTAATCATTTTCTTTTCTTTTTTTTCCCTTTTATTTTTTTACATTTTTTTAGGGACTCATACAACTCTTATCACAATCCATACATATACATACATCAATTGTATAAAGCACATCCATACATTCCCTGCCCCAATCATTCTCAAAGCATTTGCTCTCCACTTAAGCCCTTTGCATCAGGTTCTCTTTATTTCCCCCCTCCCTCCCCGCTCCCCCCTCCCTCAGGTGCCCTTGGTAATTTATACATAGTTATTTTGTTATATCTTGCCCTATCCGGAGTCTCCCTTCCACCCCTTCTCTGCCGTCCCTCTCCCAGGGAGGAGGTCACATGTGGATCCTTGTAATCAGTTACCCCTTTCCAACGCACTCACCCTCCACTCTCCCAGCATTGGCCCTCACACCCTTGGTCCTGAAGGTATCATCCACCCTGGATTCCCTGTGTCTCTAGCCCTCATATGTACCAGCGTACAACCTCTGCCCTATCCAGCCCTGCAAGGTAGAATTCGGATCATGGTAGTTGGGGGGAGGAAGCATCCAGGATCTGGGGGAGAGCTGTGTTCTTCATTGGTACTACCTCGCACCCTGACGGACCCAACACCTCTCCCAAACCCCTCTATGAGGGGATCTCCAGTGGCTGACACTTGGGCCTTGGGTCTCCACTCTGCACTTCCCCCTTCATTCAATATGGCATATACACATACATATATTCTTTTTTTTTTTTTGCATGATGCATTATACCTGGTCCCTTGGGCACCTTGTGATCTCACTGGCTGGTGTGCTTCTTCCATGTGGGCTTTTTTCTTCTGCGCTAGATGGCTGCTTGTTCACCTTCAAGCCTTTAGGACCCCAGACACTATCTCTTTTGATAGCCGGGCACCATCCGCTTTCTTCGCCACATTTGCTTATGCACCCATTTATCTTCAGCGATCCTATCATGGAGGTGTGCAGCCAATGATGTGCTGATTTTTTGTTCTTTGATGCCTGATAACTGATCCCTTTGGGACCACTCGATCACCCAGGCTGGTGTGTTCTTCCATGTGGTCTTTGTTGCTTCTGTGCTAGATGGCTGCTTGTTTACCTTCAAGCCTTTAAGACCCCAGTCACTATATCTTTTGATAGCCGGGCACCATCAGCTTTCTTCACCACATTTACTTGTTCACCCACTTTGGCTTCAGCAGTTGTGTCGGGAGAGTGAGCATCATAGAGTACCAATTTAATAAATGAACGTATTCATGCATTGAGGGAGTGCTTGAGTAGAGGCCCAAGATCCTTCAGCCACCTTAATGTTAAACCTATAAATGTAGACACTTAGATCTATTTCCCCATATTCATATATATGTTTGCATATACATGTCTTTGTCTAGACCTCCATAAATGACCCTTGACTCCCAGCTTCTTACTCCATCTCCCTTGACTTTCCTCCTGCCCCACTACCATGCTCCGTCCCCACCTGGGCTACAGTTATACCTCTTCTCTACGCAACCTTACCCTTGATCGTTCCCCATCAGGCCTGCCACTCCCCCCTCACTACCATTTTGTGTCCCATGTTGTTCCCTGTCCCTGTGTTTGTTAACACCACTTCCTTACCCTCCTCCCCCTCCCCCACCCGGAACTGTCTGTCCCATTGTTTTTCCTCCAGATAGGTCATCCAGCCTGTCCTATTCAGACAGACCAGTGGAGACACTAACATGCACGAAAACAAGGCAGAGGAAAACAAAGCAACAGTATACAACCAGACAACAAAAACAAACCACTGACAAAGAACAAAACACATCACAAAAGAAAGGCTTGTAGTTCGTTCAAGGATTGTTTGCTGGCCCTTAGGAGCGTTTTCCAGTCCAGTCTGTTGAGGCACCACGCCCTGGCCCCAAAGTCCACTTTCAGCATTCCCTGGGGACCTTGCCACTCCATTCCCTTGCTGTTCCACAGCACTCCCCAAGTGCTTTGCCTCGGTGTGGTGGGATCAGGTCCGGTGTAATTCCCACACTGTGTCTCCGGTGCTGTCCCTTGTATCGCCCTTAGTCACTGAGGGGCATCATGTCTCATAGTAGGGCCAGCCATGTTGTTCTCTCTGTGGACTGGCTGCTCTAATCCGGAACATCATCCTCACGGCCTGGTGGGCCAGGCTGTGTTCCACTGTGTTCTCCTGCCCCTTCATCTGCTCCCATGTGCTCTGATCAGATATGTCCATCTCCCGGAGCTGCAGAATCAATGTCATCATTTGAAACAAATTCTTTTCGGGGTAGGGGCATGAATCCACTTAATTTTTGGTGGTGGGGCCAGCCTCCCAGACCTCTCCACTGGTTCCCTACTCCACACCGGGATCACCTTGTGGCAGTGGGTTGAAGTCTGGTCCCACTTTCCCTGTGGAGATATAAACAATACCCTCCACTTGGGTGGATTAGTGCCCCATGCCCCCACTTCCCTTTTCTTCCTTATATTCATCCTTTTATTTTCCTTTCCCCACCTCCTCCACTGTTGTCTACCATGTGCATCCCTGGTTTTGGTCTGGTCTCTGCCATACTACACAGTCTTCACCCCAGGAATGTTTGTATACAGTAGCTTTTTCCCCTGTGTCACTTTTGCATTAAAATTTTTTTTTTAATACTTACCTCAGCGGGCTCATGTTGTACTTGTCCTTTTGTGCCTGACTTACTTCGCTTAGCATGATTTCCTCCAGTTCTTCCCATGCCGCTATGTGCCTCATACGTTCATCACTGCTTTTTAGTGATGCATAGTACTCCATTGTATGTATATACCACAGTTTTTTAATCCAATCGTCTGTTGATGGAAATTTGGGTTGCTTCCAACTCCTTGCAATTGTGAACTGTGCCGAAATGAACATTGGAGCACAGATGTCTGGTCTTGGTTTGTTCCTTGCCTCTTCTGGGTATATGCCCAGTAGGGGGATTGCTGGGTCATATGGTAACTCTATTTCCATCTGTTTTAGGTATCGCCAGATTGATTTCCATAGTGGCTGTACATACTTACAGGTCCACCAGCAGTGGATGAGAGTTCCTGTCTCCCCACAGCCCCTCCAACAATTGTTGTTTCTGATTTTTTGAATTGGGCTACCTTTGAGGGTGTCAGGTGGTACCTCATTGTTGTTTTAATTTGCATTTCTCTTATGGCTAAAGATCGGGAACATTTTCTCATATGTTTGTTGGCCATTCGGATTTCTGTCCCTGTAAAATTTCTGTTCAAGTCCTTTGCCCACCTTTCAAGTGGGCTATTGGTTTTTTTTCTTTTGGGAAGCTATCGGAGTATTGTAGATTTTAGTAATAAGACCTTTGTCTGTTATGTCATTGCTAAAGATGTTTTCCCAGTCTGTGGAATCTCTTATTACTCTCTTGGTGAATTCTTTAGATGTACACAAGTGTTTTATCTTCAGTATATCCCATTTGTCAATTTGTGCCTCGTATTCCCTGCGCCAAAGTTCTCAAGTTGGTCCCAATTCCTTCATTGATGGCCCTAATAGTCTGGGGTTTAACTTTAAGGCCTGTGATCCACCTTGAGTTTATTCTTGTGCATGGAGTGAGATAGGGGTCTTGCTTCATTTTTCTGCATGTGGATATCCATTTTTTCCAGCACCACTTGTTAAAGAGGGCATTGGCTTCCCATTTGATATATTTGGGGCCCTTATCAAAAGTCAGCTGTGTGTATGCTGATGCTTTTATTTCTGGGTTTTCAGTTCTCTTCCACTGGTCTGAGTATCTGTCATTGTACCAATACCATGCAGTTTTGAGAACTGTGGCTGCATAGTGTGTGCCAAAGTCAGGTAAAACAAGCCCTCCCACGGTGTCCTTCTTCTTGAGGAGTTCTCTGCTAATTCTGGGTTTCTTCCCTCTCCATATGAAGTTGGTAATCAGTTTTTCCATTTCTTTGAAGAAAGATGATGGTAATTGTATCGGGATGTCATTAAACTTATATAGTGCTTTATGCAGAACTGACATCTTAACTATATTAAGTCTCCCAATCCAAGAGCATGGAATATTCTTCCATTTGTTGAGGTCGCTCTTGGTTTCTTGTAATAGTGTTCTACAGTTTTTCCTATATAGATCTTTTGTTTTTTCAGTCAGGTGTATCCCTAGATATTTCAATTTGTGTTTGGCTATTGTGAAGGGTACCACCTTTTTGATCTCTTCTTCTGTGGTCTTATCTGATGTGTATAACAGTCCGATGGACTTCTGTTTGTTGATCTTGTATCCTGCCACTCTGCCAAACTCCTCTATTGCTTCCAGTACTCCCCTTGTGGAACTTTTGGGATTTTCCATATATAGAATCATATCATCTGCAAATAACGATAGTTTCACCTCCTCCTTCCCCAGTCAAATACTTTGATGTCACTTCTTTGCCTTATGCTGTTAACTAAAACCTCCAGCACGATATTAAACAGGAGTGGGGACAAGGGGCATCCATGTCTGGTCCCCTTTTTCAGTGGGATTGTGTTAGTCTTTTCTCCATTGACTACCACTTTGGCTGTTGGTTTTTCATATATACCTTGTATTGTCTTGAGGAACTTTCCTTCCATTCCTATCTTCGCTAGTGTCTTAAACAGGAATTGGTGTTGAATGTTGTCGAATGCTTTTTCTGCGTCTATTGATATAATCATGTGATTCTTATACTTGTTCATGTCAATGTGACGAATAATACTAATGGTCTTTTGTATGTTGAACCATCCCTGCATCCCTGGTATGAATCCCACTTGGTCATGGTGAATTATTTGTTTTATATACTTTTGTATTCTGTTGGCTAGTATTTTGTTAAGGATTTTTGCATCGATGTTCATTAGGGATATTGGTCTGTAGTTCTCGATTCTTGTGGTATCCTTGCCTGGTTTGGGTATCAGAGTTATACTAGCTTCATAGAAGGAGTTTGGGAGTTTGCCATCTTTTTCTATGTTCTGGAAAAGTTTGTGTAGGATTGGTATTAGTTCTTCCCTGAATGCTTTGTAGAATTCTTCAGTGTAGCCATCTGGTCCAGGGGATTTTTTATGTTGGTACTCCCTTGATAACCTTTTCTATTTCTTCCATTTCTATGGGTCTGTTGAGATTCTTGATGTCCACCGAGGATAGTCTAGGGAGGGGTTGTTTTTCCAGGAATTTGTCCATGTCTTCCAAATTGTTGAATTCATTGGAGTACAATCCTTCATAGTACTGTGTAACTATCCTTTTGATTTCATTAGGGTCTGTTGTAATGACCCCTCTTTCATCCCTTATTCTTGCTATTGAGATTTGTTCCCTCCTTTCTTTGGTTAGGTTTGGCAATGGTCTATCGATCCTGTTTATCCTTTCAAAGAACCAACTTTTAGCGATATTAATTTTTTCCATATTTTTTTTATTTTCCTTCTCCTGAATCTCAGCCCTGATTTTTATAATTTCTTTTCTTTTGCTATTAGTAGGGCTGTCCTGCTGACTCTGCTCTAGTTTTTGTAAATTTTGTGTCAGCGTATCCATCATGATTCTCTCTTCCTTTCTTAGGTGTGCTTGTATTGCTATGTACCTTCCTCTGATGACTGCCTTTGCTGTGTCCCATAAGTTTTGGTACATCCTGTGCTCATTTTCGTTGGTTTCTAGAAATTTCCTGATTTCGTCTCTGATCTGCACCAGTATGCACTCCTTTAGCAGTAGAGAGTTATTCATCCTCCTATTATTTGCTCTTATTTTCTTTGTCTTCTTTTTGTTGATTTCCAGTCTTATGGCACAGTGGTTAGAGAGAGAGGAGTGTATTATTTCAATGTGCTTAAATTTATGTAGATTTGCCTTATGCCCCAGCATGTGGTCTATCTTTGAATATGTGCCATGGGGACTTGAAAAGAATGTGAATTTTTTTTATTTGGATGAAAAGCTCTGTAAATATCTATTAGGTCAAATTGTCTAATTGTGGAGATTAGCTCTCTAGTCTCCTTGTTGAGTTTCTTTCCCTGTGATCTATCTTTCTCAGTGAGTGGTGTGTTGAAGTCGCCCACTATAATTGTCGAGTCTGTGATTTCTTCTTAATCTTTTGGAGTGTTTGGTTGACGTATTGAGCTGGTCTCTCATTCCGGGAATATATGTTTACAATGCTTAGTGGTTTATTGTCTATGATTCCCTTGAGCATTATATAGTGGCCCTCTTTATCTCTTTTTATGGTTTGCACTTTTAGGTCAATTTTATCCGAGATAAGGATTGCAACACCTGCTTTTTTTGTATTGCTGTTTGCTTGGTAGGTCCTTCTCCAGCTTTTGGTTCTCAGCCTATTTTTGTCTGTATCCTTGAGATGTGTCTCCTGTAGGCAGCAAATTGATGGGTTGTGTTTTCTAAGCCATTCTGCTAGTCTCAGTCTTTTAATGCCTGAGTTCAGGCCATTGATATTCAGGGTTTTTATCTCAATGTGCGGACTCTGTGATGCCATTTTATACCTTTTGTGTTGGGAGTTTTCCTACTTTCCTTTATCATTAGTATGTGTTTTGTGTGTGTTTCATTCTTGACTTCTTTCCATCCTTAAGCCATTGCTATCTTGGGGCCTGTTTTGTGAAGTTTTTCTATGTGTTGGTCTCTTATTTGTGCTTGGTGAGTGTTGTTCTTCTGCCCATACTGAGTCGGCGAGGATCTTTTGTAAGGCTGGGTTTGTTGTAACGTATTTTTTGAGTTTTTCCTTGTCTGCGAAGACTTTTACTTCTCCATCGATCTGGATCGATAATTTGGCTGGGTAGAGTATTCTTGGATTTGCGTTGTTTTCCTTCAACTTTTGGAATATGTTACTCCACTCTCTCCTTTTTTTCATAGTTTCTGCTGATAGGTCTGAACATATCCTTATGTGGTGACCTTTATATGTGATTGCTTTTTTTGCCCTAGCTGCTCTCATGATTTTCTCCTTTTCCTCAAAGTTGGATAGTTTAACTATTATGTGCCTTGGTGATTTCTTCTTGGGGTCCCGTCGTGCTGGTGTTCTTTCAGCCTCCTGGGTGGTTGCTTGGTTTTCATTCATTAGGCTGGGGAAGTTTTCCTCCAAGAATTCTCTCGCTACTGTTGCAGATGACTTCTTTCTTGTGTCTTCCTCCAGTAGGCCAATAATTCTAATGTTGTTCCTCTTCATAGCATCAGACATAGCTCTTAGGTTTTCTTCGGCTTCTCTGATGCTCTTATTAGATTTTTCTTCACGTTTATTAAAGTCTGCTTGGTTGTCCTCCAAGACACTGATGCGGTTCTCTGATTTCTCCAGTCGATTCTCAAGGAACATGATTTTGCAATTGTTTTTCGTTATTTCCTCCCTAAGCTCCTGTATTTCCCTTTGGTGTATGGCTTTTATCTCCTCTATCGTTTCATCCTTTTTCTGTATTGTTTCCCTCATATCCTGCATGGCTCCAAGCAGCATTCTAAGAGTTTTTTGTATGGCATCTCAATGTCTGCTTCTTCTATGTATGTTGCTATGTTCAGCACATCTTCTGCCTTTGTCTTTTGTTTCTCCTGTTTTTTCATTGAGGTCATTTTGGCTGATGGCTGTTTGCGTTGAGTTGTTTTTGAGGGACCAGGTGTCATTTTCTAGTCTCTCTCTGGAAGACTTATAGGAATACTTCTTCGAACTGCCTACAGCTGATTTTGCTAAGTTATTAGCCAACCAGTTTATCTTCCTGTGGCTTCCCTATCAGGGGAGTGCCCCAGATGGCGGGTTGGCTGCCTGCCCCAGTGTTGCAGAGGCTGGGCTGAAGTTCCTGCTATTGGTTTGAATATTGATAAGTGTTGGCTGAGCTGCCTTATGTCTCCAGGTTCACAGGCAGGAACTCCCTGGTGAGGAGTCTGAGGAGTATCCCCTGGAGAGCAAGCAGGCCTTTCCCTAGCCTTGGGCTATCTATGCAGGGTGGAGCTCACCTATCTGGGTGTGGCCCAGGTGCAAATGCCCTAGGGCAATGGGAGTGTCCCATAAGTCTGCAATGGAGTGTGAGAGAGCAGTTCAGGAACAAGAGGGGGAGAAAAATTAAAAAGTGAGACTGGACTGTGCAGGGGTACAGGGAAGTGAGGGAAGGAAAAGCAACTATGCAGCTGAGTCCCACTCCCTGCCTGTGGACCTGCAAGGGCCCACTCCTTGCCCCAAGCCCCAGCAGCAATCCATAGCTGAGCCCCAAGAAGAGTCGCAAGAAAGCTGCTGAGCAGCCCCCAGAGAAGTGGGGGCATAGAGAGCAGAGATGTTAACAGATGCCGCAATATAGTTGAAGCTTGATCCCTGCCTATGGAGCTGTGGGGGTTTGGGTTCAGTCCCTGCTCAGCCCACGCGGTGCGACAAGCTGTGGCTGTGCCCCGAAAAAGCCCCTGCAAAGTCCTGCAAGGCTGCATGGGAATATAGAGCAGAGATGCAAACAGAAGCAACAATGCAGCTAAACACCAATCCCTGCCAGTGGAGCCTCAAGGGCCCTGTCCCTGCCCTGAGGCAGGCAGGGGGAAACTGTGGCTGCGCCAAGACCAAGCCCTGCTACAGGCTCCAAATGGTCCAGGCTTGGGCAGACACAGCAGCTAGGCTAGGGTCGAGCCCCAGCCGGCTTCCACTGAGGTAAGCCAAAAGCCCCCAGCCCCTCAAAACCCCGTGGATCTGTGCCTACTTATCTTTATGATGCTCCTCCTGCGATCCAGTGGCGTTCAATTTCCCTCTGAGCAACTCTCCTGGGCTGGATTCTGTGGAGTCCCTCTGGTATGTGTCACTCCATTGCCATCTTCCCGGAATCTCCCTTTTTTTCACCTTAAAAAAAAAGTCATTTTATTGGAGCTCATACAACTCTTATCACAATCCATACACACATCAATTGTTTAAAGCACACTTATATATTCATTGCCCTCATCATTCTAATCAATCGCTTTCTGCGTGGGATCCTGAAATCAGCTCCTATTTTCCTTTTTCTCCTGTCTCCCCTTTCCCCCTCCCCCCTCCCACATGAACACTTAATAATTTATAAATTATTATTTTATCTTATCTTACACTACCAGAGTCTCCCTTCACCCACTTTTCTGTTACCCAGCCCCCAGAGAGGATATTATATGTGGATCCTTGTGATCGGTTTGCCCTTTTAATCCCTGCTTCCCTCCCGATATCACCACTCTCCCCGCTGGTCCTGAGGGGTTAATTTTGACTAGATTACCTGTGTTTCCAGTTCCCATGTGTACCGCTGTGCATTCTCTGGTCTAACCAAATTTGCAAGGTAGAATTGGGATGATTATAGGTGGGGGGGAGGCAGCATTTAAGTGCTAGAGGAAGTTTGTCAGTTTCTTCTCTTAGTTTAGAGCAGCGGTTCTCAACCTGTGATTTGTTACATCTTTGGGGGGGGGGTCGAATGAACCTTTCATAAGGGTGGACCAGTTTATAACAGTAGCAAAATTACACTTATGAAGTAGCAGCAAAAATAATTTTATGGGTGTGGGGCCACCACTACATGAGGAACTGTATGAAGGGGTCGTGACATTCGGAAGGTTGAGAACCATTGTCCTAGAGGAAGACAGAAATCTTGGTACTGTAGAAGGGCAGCAAAAGAGAGGCATCCCCAATAAGATGGATTTTTAAGACAGTACCTGCAGCAATGAGTGCCAGCAAACATGACTGTGAGGATGTCAGAGGAGGGGAAGCCTTTTATTATATTGGGCATACGGTTGCTATGAGTCAAAACTGACTCAACAGTACCTAACAAAAACAGCAGGATTGTGCTTCTAACCATAGGCTGAGGAAGACATTAAGATAAACTTCTATTATTTTAGAGCAGCGGTTCTCAAGCTTTGGTTCGCGAACATTTTTGGGGTCAAATGACCCTTTCACAGGGGTGGCCCAATTTATAACAGCAGCAAAATTATAGTTATGAAACAGCAATAAAAATAATTTTATGATTGGGATGTCACCACTACATGGGGAATGGTATTAAAGGGACATGGGATTAGGAAGTTTGAGAAGCGCTGCCTTAGAGGAAAGCAGAAATGTGGTACAATAGAAGGGCAACAAAGGAAAGGCAGTCCCTGCAAGACTGGTTAGCACAGTGCCTGCAACAATGAGCACAAGCAAAGAACCACTGTGAGGATGGCAGAGGATGGGACAGCGTTTCATTATTTGTGCACAGAGTTTCAATGAGTCAGAAACCACTCAACAGCAGCAAACAACAACCAAAACTGGACTTGTGCATCCCCAAATGTGCTGAACTACATCTTAATAGAAACAAATCTTCATTTAGAACAGCAATTTTCAATTTCTGGGTCACAAACCCTTTTGGTAGGCAAACGACACTTAAACAAGGGCAGCCCGTTCATAACACTAGCAAGATTAGATTTATGAAGTAGCAACAAAAATAATTTTATTACTGGGCAGTCACCACTACATGAGAATCAGTATTAAAGTGTTGTGGCATTGGTAAGGTTGAGAGCCACTGCCTTAGAGGAAGACACAAATCTTGGTACAGGTGAAGGATAGCAAAAGAGAGGCAGCCCCCAGAAAGACGTATTAGCACATTGGCTGCATCAATGAGCGCAAGCAAAGAAACACTGTGACGATGGCACTGAACGGGGCAGCATTTCATTTTAGTGAGCACAGAGTTGCTATGAGCCAAAACCCACTCGATGGCACCTAACAACAAGATATGTGCTTCTAACAATATGCTGAAGAAGACCTTAGGAGAAACTCCTTTTAGTTTAGAGCAGCGGATCTCAACTAGTAGGTCGAGAACCCTTTCATGTAGCTGAATGACCCTTTCACAGGGGTGGCCCGATTTATAACAGTAGCAAAATTACTGTTATGAAATAGCAATGAAAATAAATTTATAGTTGGATATTCACCACTACATTAGGAAGTGTATGAAAGGGGCGTGGCATTAGGAAGATTGAGAACCACTGCCTTAGAGAAGACACAAATCTTGGTAGAGTAGAAGGGCAGCAAATGAGAGCCAGCTCCCAAAAAAACCGAATAACAAAGTGGATGAAAGAATTGAGGGAAAGCCAAAGATCCACTGTAAGGATGGCACAGAAAGGGGCACATTTCATTATATTGAGCATAGAGTTGCTATGAGTCAAATCCACTCGACAGCACACAACAAAAAAACTTCAGGACTTGTGCTTTTGACAATGTGCTGAAGTAGACCTTAAGATAAACTCCTCTTAGTTTAGAGCAGCGGTTCATAACGTGTGGGTCACAAGCCATTTTGGAAGACAAATAACCCTTTCACAGTGGTTGCCTGATTATTACAGTGCCAAAATTGGAGTTATGAAGTAGCAATGAAAATAATTTTGATTTGGCAGTCACCCCTACAAGAGGAACGGTATGAAAGGATCGTGGGATTAGCAAGGTTGTGAACCACTGCCCTTGAGGAATACAGACATCTTGGAAGAGAAGAGGGATAGCAACAGAGAGGCAGCCCCTACAAGTTTGATTAGCACAATGGCTGCAACAATGAATGCCAGCAAATACCATTGTGAGTATGGCACAGGACAGTGCAGCGTTTCATTATATTGTGCATAGAGTTGCTATGAGAAAACCCAACTCAACAGCAATTAACAATAAAACAGGATATTTCTCTAACAATATCCTGAAGAAGACCTTAAGAGAAACTCCTTAGTTTAGAGCAGCGTTACTCAACCTGTGAATTGTGAACCCTTGTGGGCTTTGAACAACCCTTTCCCAGGAGATGCCCTATTCATAACAGTAGCAAAATAACAGTTATGAAATATCAATGAGTACAGTTATATAATTGGGTGAACACCACTCCATGAGGAACTAGATGGAAGGGTCTTTGCATGAGGAAGGTTGAGGACTACTGCCCTAAAGGAAGACAAAAAAACTTTGTAAATAGGAGGGCATCAAAAGTGAACAGCCCCCAAAAGGTGGATAAGCACAGTGACTGCAACAATGAGCGCAAGGAAAAGAACCACTGTGAGGATCACAAAGGACGGGACATTGGTTCATTATATTGTGCACAGAGTTGCTATCAGCCAAACCCACTCTAGGGAACCTAACAAAAAAGGACAAGACTTGTGCTTCTTACAATATGCTGAAGAAGACCGAAGAGTAATTCCTCTTTTTTTTAGAGCAGCAGTTCTCAAACTGTGGGTCGTGACAACAGAGGGGGATCGAACAACCCTTTCATAGGGGTGCCCTGATTCATAAGAGTAGCAAAATTACAGTTATAATTATCAATGAAAAGAAATTTATTGTTGGGGGTTCACTGCTACATGAGGAATGGTATGAAAGGGTCATGGAATTAGGAAGGGTGAAAACTACTGCCCTAGAAGAAGATACAAATCTTGATACAGTTGAAGGGCAGCAAAATAGAGTCAGTCCCCCCCCCCTCCACCCAAAGTGGAACAGCACAGTGGCGGCAACAATCAGCACAACCCAAAGAAATACTGTGAGGATGGCGCAGGACGGGGCAGTATTTCATTATATTTTGCATAGAGTTGCTATGAGCCAAAACCCACGCGATGGCCCCTAACAACAATAACAAGAGTATTTGTTCTTATAACAATATGCTGAAGAAGAACTAAAGAGAAAGGCCTCTTTAATTTAGAGCAGTGATTCTCAATGTTTGGGTCATGACCCCTTTGTGGGGGACAAACGACCTTTTCACAGGGGTGGCCCAGTTCAAAACAGTAACCTTAAGAAGTAGCATTGAAAATAATTTTATGATTGTGGGGGGAGTCACCAATACATGAGGAACATTAGGAAAAGGTCCTAGCATTAGGAAGGTTGAGAACCACTGGCCTAGGCAAATACAGAAATCTTGGAAGAGTAGACGGGCAGCAAATGAGAGTCAGTCCCTAAAAAGGTGTATTAGCACAGTGGCTGCAACAATAAGCGCAAGCAAAAGAACCACTATGATGATGGCAGAGGATAGGACAGCATTTCATGATATTGTGCATAGAGTTGCTATGAGCCAGACCTACTCGACAGCCCCTAACAATAATAAGAACCAGACTCATGCATCAAATATATGCTGAACTAGACTGTAAGAGAAACTACTCTTAATTGAGAACAGCGGTTCTCAACCTGTGAGTCATGACCACTTTTGTTGGCCGAATGACCCTTTCACAGGGGTGGCCAGATTAATAGCAGTAGCAAAATTACAGTCATGAAATAGCAGCGAAAATAATTTTATATATGTACATTCACGAGTACATTAGGAATTTTATGAAAGGGGTGTGGCATTTGGAAAGTTGAGAAGTACTGCCCTCGTGGAAGATACAAGTCCTGGTAGAGTAGAAGGGCAGAAAATGGGAGCAGCTCCCAATAGGATGGAATAGCACAGTGGCTGAAACAGTGAGGGAAAGCAAAAGATCCACATTCAGGATGGCCCAGGAAGGGGCAGCCTTTCATTGTATTGAGCATAGAGTTGCTTTGAGTAACACCCACTCAAGATCACCTAAAGAAACAAACAAACAAAAAAAAAACACCAAAAAAACAGGACTTATACTTCTGGCCATGTACTGAAGTAGACCTTAAGAGAAACTCCTCTTAGTTTAGAGCAGTGGTTCTGAACTTGTGAGTCGTGACCTCTTGGTGGTATTGAACGACCCTTTCATAGGGGTGACCTGATTCATAACAGTACCCAAATTACAGTCATGAAGTAGCAACGAAAACTATTTTATGGTGTGGGGTCACCACTACATGAGGAACTGTATGAAGGGGTCATGGCATTAGGAAGGTTGAGAACCACTAACCTAGAGGAAGACAGAAATTTTGATACAGTAGAAGGACATCCAAAGAGAGGCTGCCCCAATAAGATGGATTAGCACTGTGGCTCCACAATGAGTGCAAGCAAACACCAGTGTGAGGATGGAAGAAGAGGGGTCAGCCTTTGATTTTATTGGGCATAAAGTTGCTATGTGTCAAAACCGACTCCACAGCACCTAAGAAAACAATAGTATTGTGCTTCTAACAATATACTCAGGAAGACAATAAGAGAAATTCTTATTACTTTAGAGCTGCGGTTCTCAACTTGTGGGTCTTGACCTCTTTGGGTGGGTTGGGGGTGGGGTGGGTCAAAGGAACCTTTCACGAGGGTGCCGATTCATAACAGTAGCAAAATTACAGTTATGAAATACTAATGAAAATAAATTTATAATTGGGCGATGACCACTACATGGTGAATGGCATTAAAGGGACGTGGAATTAGGAAGGTTGAGAACGACTTCCCTAGAGGAAGGCAGATATGTTGCTACAGTACAAGGGCATCAAAAGAGAGGCAGCACCTCCAACATGGATTAGGATAGTAGGTGCAACAATGAGCACCAGCAAAGAACTACTGTGAGGATGACACAAGATGGGCCACCGTTTCATTAGATTGTGCATAGAGATCCTATGAGTCAAAAACCACTGGATGGCACTGAACAACAATAAAAATAGTACTTGTGCTTCTCAAAATGTGCTGAACTACATCTTAAAAGAAACAAATCTTCGTTTTGAACAATTCTCAACCTCTGTGTCACGAACCATTTTGTGGGTCAAATGACACTTTCACAGGGTGGCCCATTCATAACAGTAGCAAAATTAGTTTTGTGAAGTAGTAACGAAAATAATTTTATGATTGGGTGGTCACCACAATATGAGAAATGGTATCAAAGGGTTGTGGCATTAGGAAGATTGAGAACCACTGCGATAGAGGAAGACAGAAATATTGGTACAGTAGATGGGAAGCAAAAGAGAGGCTGTCCCTATAAGACTGTGGCTCATGTGCCACAATGAGCAGAAGCAAATACGAATGTTAGGATGGAAGAGGAGGGAGCAGCCTTTGACTACATTGGGCATACAGTTGCTATGAGTCAAAACCGACTTAACAGCACCTAAGAAAATCAACAGTATTGTGCTTCTAACAATATACTGAGGAAGACATTAAGAGAAACTCCTAATATTTTAGAGCTGCGGTTCTCAACCTGTGGGTCGCGACCTCTTTGAGGAGTCAAACGAAACTTTCACAGGGGGACAAATTCTTAACAGTAGAAAAATTACAGTTATGAAACAGCAATGAAGATAATTTTATGAATGGGGGATGACTACTACTTTGGGAACAGTATTAAAGGGACGTAGCATTAGGAAAGTTGAGAACCACTGCCCTAGATAAAGACAAAATCTTGGTACAAGAGAAGGGGTCAAAAGAGAGGGAGCCCCCAGAAAGATGGATTAGCACAGTGGCTGCAACAATGAGCGTAATCCAATAATCACTGTGAGGATGGCATTTGACGGGGCAGGATTTCATTATATTGTGCATAGTGTTGCTGTGAGCCAAAACCCACTAGACGGCCCCTAACAACAATAACAAGAGGACTCGTGCATGTCATGATATACTGAACTAGAGCTTAAGAGAAACTCCTCTTAGTTTAGAACAACGGTTCTCAACCTGTGAGTTGTGACCAGTTTGGGGGCATAGAACCACCCTTTCATATGGTTGGCCAAATTCATAACAATAGCAAAATTACGGATATGAAATAGCAACAAAAATTTTTTAATGATTGGGGGTTCAGCACTACTGGTGGAATGGTATTAAAGTGTCTTGACATTAAGAAGGATGAGAAACACTGCCCTAGAGGAAGGTAGAAATGTTGGTACAGTACAAGGGCAGCAAAACAGAGGCAGCCCATCCAAGAAGGGTTAGCAAAGTATCTGCAACAATGAGTACAATCAAAGAATGATTGCAAGGATGGCACAGGCCTGGGAAGCATTTAATTTTATTGTGCACAGAGTTGCTATGAAACGAAACCCATTCGAAGGCACCTAGGTATAACAACAGAAATTGTGTGTCTAACAATGTGCCTAGCAATAACGGAAGAAAAAATCCTCTTAGTGTAGAGCAGCAGTTCTCAACCTGTGGGTCGCAAGCCCATTGGGGGGACAACCAACCTTTTCATAGGGGTTGCCCAGTTCAAAACAGAAGAAAAATTAAAGTTATGAGGTAGCAATGAAAATAATTTTATGATATCGCAGTCAGCACTATATGAGGCATGGTATGAAAAGGTTGTTGCATTAGGAAGTTTGGGACCCACTGCCCTAGAGGAATTCAGAAATCTTGGTAGAGTAGAAGGGCAGCAAATGAGAGGTAGTCCTCAAAATGATTGATTAGCACAGTGGCTGCAACAAGGAGCCCTAGCAAAAGAACCACTGTTAGGATGGCAGAGGACAGGACAGCGTTTCATTATATTGTGCATAGAGATGCTATGGGACAAACCCACTCGACAGCCCCTATCAACAATAAGAACAGGACTGGGGTGTCTAACAATGTGCTGAACTAGACCATAAGAGAAACTACTCTTAGTTTAGAGCAGCGGTTCTCAATCTTTGAGTCGTGAACACTTTGGTTGGTCGAATGAACCTTTCACTAGGGTGGCCAGATTGAGAACAGTAGCAAAATTACAGTTATGCAACAGCAAGGGAAAAATGTTATGATTGGGGGACCACCACTACACATTGGGAATTGTATGAAAGGGTCATAGAAATAGGAAGGTAGAGAACTACTGTCCTAGAGGAAGAAACAAGTAAAGTAGAAGGGCAGCAAAAGAGAGGCAGTCCCTGCAAGATTGATTAGCACAGTGGATGCAACAATGAGCGCAAGCAAAGAATAACTGTGAGGATGGCACAAGATGGGACAGCACTTCATCATATTGGGTATACAGTTGCTATGAATCAAAAACCACTCGATTGCACTTAACAACAAAAACAGGACTTGTGCTTCTGAAAATGTGCTGAACTGCATCTTACAAGAAGCAAATCTTCCTTTAGAACAGTGGTTTTCAAACTCCGGGTCACGAACCCATTTTGGGGTCTAACGACACTTTAACAGGTATGGCCTGTTCATAACAGTAGAAAATTAGATTTATGAAGTAGCAATGAAAATAAGGTTATGATTGGGCAGTCACCACTACATGAGGAACGGTATTAAAGGTTTGTGGCATTGGGAAGTTTGAGAACCACTGCCCTAGAGGAAGACACATATATTAGTAAAGGAGACGGGCAGCAAAAGAGAGGCAGCCCTCAGAAAATATGGATTAGCACAGTAGCTGCAACAAGGAGGGCAACAAAGAACCACTGTGAGGATGGCACAAGGTGGGGGCAGTCTTTCATTATATTGTACGCAGAGTTGCTATGAGTCAACACCCACTCGACGGCACCTAGCAACAATAACAACAGGTTTTCTGCTTTTAATAATAGGCTGAAGAAGAGCTTATAAGAAACTCCTCTTAGTTTAGAGCAGCGCTTCTCAACCAGTGGATCGCCACCCGCCCTTTTTTTTCGGTGGGGGGGGGTGACGCCTTCACAAGGATGGTCCGATTCATACTAGTAGCAAAAATAATTATGAAATAGTAACAAAAATAATTTTATACTTGGATATTAACGACTACATTAGGATTTGCATGAAAGAGGCATGGCGTTAGGAAGGTTGAGAACCACTGCCCTAGAGGAAGACACAAGTTTTGGTGGAGTAGAAGGGCACCAAATGAGAGGCAGCTCCCCAAAAGAAGGAATTGCACAGTGGCTGAAACAGTGAGGGCAAGCCAAAGATCCACTCTCAAGATGGCACATGAACGGGCAGCCTTTCATTATATTGTGCATAGTGTTGCTATGAGTCAAACCCACGTGACACAATCCAACATAAAAACAACAGGACTTGTGCTTCTAACAATGTGCTGAAGTAGACCTTAAGAGAAACTCCTCTTAGTTTATAGCAGCTTTTCTCAGCCTGTCACGACCACTTTCGGGAGACAAACGACCCTTTCACAGCGGTGGCCCATTCATTACAGTAGAAAAATTAGAGTTATGAAGTAGCAATGAAAATTATTTTATGATTTGGCAGTCAGCACTGTATGAGGAATGCTAGGAAATGGTCATGGCATTATCAAGGTTGAGAACCACTGCCTTAGAAGAAGATAGAAATCTTGGTAGAGTAGAATGGCAGCTAACAACAGGCAGTCACCAAAAAAGGTGGTTTAGCACAGTGGCTGCAACAATGAGCACTAGCCAAAGAACAACTCTGAGGATGGCAGAGGATGGGACAGTGTTTCATGATATTGTGAATAGAATTACTATGAGCCAAACCCACTCGACAGCCCCTAACAACAATAGCAAGAGGACTCATGCATCTAACAATATACTGAACAAAACCTTAGGAGAAACTCATCTTAGTTCAGAGCAGTAGTTCTCAACCTGTGAGTCGTGACCTCTTTTGGGATTTGAATGACCCTTTCATAAGGGTGGCCTGATTCATAACAGTAGCAAACTTACAGTTATGAAGTAGAGCGAAAATAATTTTATGGTTGTGTGGTTACCACTACATGAGGTACTGTATGAAGGGGTTGTGGCATTAGGAAGGTTGACATCCACTACCCTAGAGGAAGGCAGAAATCTTGGTACAGTAGAAGGGCAGCAAAAGAGAGGCAGCCCTATACGATGGATTAGCACAGTGGCTGGAAAAATTTGCATTACCCAAAGAACAACTGTGAGGTTGCAGAGGATAGGACATCATTTCAGTATATTATGGTGCATAGAATTGCTATGAGCCAAACCCACTTGATGGCCCCTAACAACAGTAAAACAATACTCATGCATCTGAGAATATTCTGAACTAGACCTTAAAAGAAATTTCTCTTAGTTTAAGGCAGCGGTTCACAACCTGTGAGTCATGACCACTTTGGGTGGTTAAACAACCTTTTCTCAGGGCTGGCCCAATTCAAAACAGTAGCAAAATTACATTTATAATTATGAACCAAAATAATTTTAGGGTTGTGGATTCGCCACTACATGACAAACTGTATGAAATGGTCCTGGCATTAGGAAGGTTAAAAACCACTTCCCCAGAAGAACAAACAAATATTGATACGTTGAAGGGCAGCAAAATAGAGTCAGCCCCCCAAAAGATGTGAGGATGGCAGAGGAGGGGGCAGCCTTAATTTATCTTAGACATAGAATTGCTATGAGTCAAAATTGTCTCAATACCACCTAAGAAAAACAACAACAGTATTGTGCTTCTATACCCAATTCTACCTTGCGGACCTGGTTATACCAGTGGATGTACAGCGGTGCAGTAGGGATCTGGAAACACAGGGAATCTTGGACAGACGAACCCTCAACACCCTCAGTAGGAGTGGCGACACCAGGAGGGAAGGGGGTGTAGAAAGGGAGAACCGATCTTGGAGATCTATGTGTAACCTCCACTCTGGGAGATGGGCAATCTGGAGGTGGGTGAGGGGAGACACCGGGCAGTGTAAGATAAGATGTAATAATTATTTGTAAACTATTAAGGGACCAGGGGGAAGTGGGGAGCGGGGAGGGAGAGGGAGGGGAAAAAAGGGAAACGAGCTGATTCCAGGAACCCAAGTGGAAAGTGAATTTTGAGAATGACGAGTGCCACGAATGTGTAAAGGTGCTTTGCTCAATTGATGTACGTATGGATTGTGATAAGAGGTGTGTGAGCCCCAATAAAAAGATTTAATAAAAAAGGGGAAAAAAAGAAAAGAAAATGAATAACAAATAAAGTTAACTCAATGTTACCAATGGCCAAGAAAAAAAAAGATCTGCTGATCTGCTACATGAGTGTCCATCTGAGCTGCCACCATTGGTCTCTCCCTATAAGAAACAAAGAATCATAAAAATATCAAAAACCTATTCAACTGCTAGTCTAAAGACTATTGGACAACATAAACCCCAGTCTCCATGATCCTGAGACAACCACTACTGACCACTCTGAAAAGGATACTAGGTGATTCTGCATAGAATTGGACCAAAATGTGGAGCCAAACTAAAATCCTCATACTAGCCTTATAGGTCTGATAGAGAGCACAACTCCTGAAACTATGATCTTTTGACACCCATCAACCCTGGCACTGAACTTTCCTCTATGGCTCAACTTCCATCAAAATAATAGCCCAGATGGTAAGGTAAAAAATAACAACAGGGCAGTACACATCCCATAAAAATTGACTCTAGGGGATCAAAGGAGCAGCATTTCCCAAGTAACAAACTTCAGAAGCCAGGAAGGGATAACAAAGAAGGACAAATGGAAATTCAAGCACAGGGAAGAAGTGGAAAGCGTGCTGTCACACTGTGGCTATTGTGATTAATGTCAAGAAACAAAAATATATACAAACTCGTATGAAAAACCAACCTGCCTTATAAACTTTCACCCAAATCACACACGCAAAAAAAAGTTATAATAAAAAAAGAAGAAGAAGAAGATCCTGACCCTCTTAGATCCCCGAAGGAAATTGGGCTAAACTGAATGACCGAATAGGTGATTTTCAGGGAAATTAAAGAGTGCTGTAAAATGCAATTATTCATTTATGTGGAGGATACACAATAAGTAAATTTCTAGAATAAAAATAATAATAAGAGAAATCCTATTAGTTTAGAGCAGCGGTTCTCAAACCGTGGGTCACAACCTCTTTGGGCGGTGAACTACCTTTCACAGAGGTGACCTGATTCATAACAGCAGCAAAATTACAGTTATGAAACAGCAATGAAAATACTTTTATGATTGGGGGATCACCACTACATGGGGAATTGTATTAAAGGGTCGTGGCATTAAGAAATTTGAGAAGCACTGCACTAGCGAAAGGCAGAAATGTTGGTACAGTAGCAGGTCAGCAAAAGAGAGGAAGCCTCCAGAAAGATGGATTAGCACAGTGGAAGCAACAATGAGCGCAAGCAAAGAGCCACTGTGAGGATGGCACATGAAGGTGCAGTGTTTCAGTATATCGTACAGAGTTTCTATGAGCCAAAACCCACTCGATGACACCTAAAAACAATAACAACAGGATTTGTTTTTCTAATAATATGCTGAAGAAGACCTTAAGAGAAACTCCTCTTAGTTTAGAGCAGCGGTTCTCAGCCAGTGGTCGTGACCCTTTCTGGGATAGGGGGCAAGGGGAGAGCAAATAACCCTTTCACATGGGTGGCCCGATTTATACCAGTAACAAAATTACAGTTTTGAAATAGCAACAAAAATAATTTTATAGTTGGACATTCACAACTACATTCGGAATTGTATGAAAGAGGCATGGTGATAGGAAAGTTGAGAACCACTGCACTAGAGGAAAATACAAACTTGGTAGAGTAGAAGTGCAGCAAATGAGAGGCAGCTGCCAAGACTGATAGCACAATTGTGGCAAAAGTGAGGGCAAACTAAAGATCCACTGTCAAGATGGCACAGTATGGGTCACGGTTTCACTATATTGTGCATAGACTTGCTACTAGCCAAAACCCACTCGACGGCGCCTAACAACAATAACAGCAGGACTCGTGCATCTAAGAATGTGCTGAACAGGACCTTAAGAGAAGCTCCTCTTAGTTTAGAGCAGAGGTTCTCAACCTGTGTGTTGCAACCTCTTTTGGTAGACAAACAACCCTTTCACAGTGGTGGCCTGTTCATTAAAGTAGAAAAAATTAGAGTTATGATGTAGCAATGAAAATAATTTTTTGATTTGGCAGTCAACACTATAAGAGGAATGGTATGAAAGGGTCGTGGAATTACCAAGGCTGAGAACCACTGTCCTAGAGGAAGACAGAAATCTTGGTAGAGTAGAAGGGCAGCAAACAAGAGGTGGTCCCCAAAAAAGATAGATTAGCACAGTAGCTGCAACAATGAGAACTAGCAAAAGAACCACTGTGAGGATGGCAGAGGACAGGACAGCATTTCATGATATTGTGCATAGAACTTCTATGAGCAAAAACGCACTCGAAAGCTCCTAACAATAACCAGAGGACTCATGCATTTACCAATATACTGAACTAGAACTTAAGAGAAAAGTTCTTATTTTAGAGCAGGGGTTCCCAACCTGTGAGTCATGACCTCTTTGAGGGGGTTGAACGACCCTTTCATGGGGGTGGCCTGATTCATAACAGTAGCAAAATTAGAGTTATTAAGTAGCACTTAATAACTACATGAGGAACTGTTTGAAGGGGTCGTGGCATTAGGAAGGTTGACAAACACTACCCTAGAGGAAGGCAGAAACCTTTGTAAAGTAGAAGGGCAGAAAAAGAGAAGCGGCCCCTATAAGATGGATTAACAAAGTGGCTGAAACAATGAGCACTAACTGAAGAACTACTGTGAGGTTGGCAGGGGATGGGACATCATTTCAGTATATCATTGTGCATGGCATTGCTTTGAGTCAAACCCACTTGATGGCCCCTAAAAACAATAACAACAGGACTCATGCATCTAAGAATATGCTGAACTAGACCTTAGGTGAAACTCCTCTTTGTTTAGGGCAGTGGTTCTCAACCTGTGAGTCGTGACCACTTTGGGGGTTTGAACGGCCCTTTCACAGGAATGGCCCAATTCATAACAGTAGCAAAATCACACTTATGAACTAGCAATGGAAATCATTTTGTGATTGTTGGACCATCACTACATTTGCAACTGTATGAAATGGACGTGGCAATTGGAAGGTTGAGAACCATGCACCTAGATGAAGACACAGGTACAGTATAAGGATAACATAAGAGAGGCAGCCCCAACAAGCATGATTAGCACAGTGGTTGCAAAATAAGGGCAAGCAAACAACCCCTATGAGGATGACACAGGATGGGGCAGCGTTTCATTATATTGTGCTTAGGTTTGCTATGAATAAAAAAAAAGCACTTGACGGCCCCTAAAAACAACAACAGGACTTGTGCTTTAAAAAATGTGCTGAACTACATCTTAATAGAAACATCTCTTTGTTTAGAGCACAACTCTGGGTCATGAATCCATTTGGGGGTTGAATGGCACTTTCACAGAGGCAACACATTCATAAGAGTAGCAACATTAGACTTATGTAGTAGCAACGACAATAATTTTATGACTGGGCACTCACCACGGTGGAGGGCAGTGACATCGAATGCCCCTTTCACAGGGTTGGCCAAATTCAAAAGAGTAGCAAAATTGCAGTTACGAAATAGCAATGAAAACAAATTTATAGTTGGTCATTCACGAGTACATTAGGAATTGTATGAAAGTGTCGTGGTATTAGGAAGGTTGAGAACCACTGCCCTAGAGGAACAGAAATCTTGGTCGAGTAGGAAGGCAGCAAACGCGAGGCAGTCCCCAAAAGTTGGATTAGTACAGTGGCTGTAACAATAAGCACAAGGAAAAGAACCACTGTGGGGATGGCAGAAGACAGGACAGCATTTCTTGATAATGTGCATAGAGTACTTTTGAGCCAAACCCTCTCTACAGCCCCTAACAACCATAAGAACAGGACTTGTGCATCTAACAATATGCTGAACTACACCTTACACTTTAGAGCAGCGGTTCTCAACGCGTGAGTCGTGACCATTTTGGTTGGTGGAACAACCCTTTCACAGGGGTGTCCGGATTCATAAGAGTGGCAAAATTACTGTTATGCAATATCAAGGAAACATTTTATGATTGGGGGACCATAACTACATATTGGGAAATGTGTGAAAGGGTCGTGGAAATAGGAAGGTTGAGAAACACTCTGCCAGAGTAAGACACAAGTACAGTAGAAGGGCAACATGAGAGAGGCAGCCGGACAAGAATGATTAGTACAGTGGTTGAAACAATGAGGACAAGCAAGAAAACACTGTGAGGATGGCACAGGATGGGGCAGCGTTTCATTAAATTGTGCATAGGTTTGCTATGAGTAAAAAACCACTCGAAGGCAACTAACACCAACAACAGGACTTGTGCTTTACAAAATATGCTGAATGACATCTTAATAGAAACACCTCTTCCTTTAGAGCAGCGGTTCTCAAACTCTGGGTCATGAACCCATTTGGGGGTTGAAAGACACTTTCACAGGGGTGGCCTGTTCATAACTGTAGCAAAATTAAATTAATGAAGTAGTAACAAAAATAATTTTATGACTGGATGCTCACCACAACCTGAGGAACGGTATTAGAAAGTTGTTGCATTAGGAAGGTTTAGAACCATTGCCCTAGAGAAAGACACAAACAATGGTACAGGAGAAGGGCAACAAAACAGAGACAGCCTCCAGAAAGATGGATTAGCACAGTGGCTGCAACAATGAGCACAAGCAAAATAGCACTGTGGGGATTGTACCGTGGGGGGGGGTAGGGGGAGGCAGTGTTTCCTTATAGTGAGCACAGAGTTGCTATGAGCCAAAACCCACTCGAGGGCACCTAACAACAATAACAAGGGATTTGTCATTCTAACAATATGTGGAAGAAGACCTTAAGAGAAACTCCTCTTAGATTAGAGCAGCGGTTCTCAACCAATGGGTTGCAACCCTTTCGGTTGGGGAAGCGGAATGGGGGTGGGGTGGGGGTGAATGCCCCTTTCACAGGGTTGGCCCGATTCATAACAAACAGTAGCAAAATTACAGTTATGAAATAGCAATGAAAACAAGTTTATAGTTGAACATTCACGATTACATTAGGAATTGCATGAATGTGGTGTGATATTAGGAAGGTTGAGAACCACTGCCCTAGAGGAACAGAAATCTTGGTTTAGCATAGAAGAGCAGCAAACGAGAGGCGGTCCCCAAAAGGATGGATAAACACAGCCGCTGCAACAATGACCCCAAGTAAAAGAACAACTGTGAGGATGGCAGAGGACAGGACAGCGTCTCATGATAACATGCATAGAGATGCTATGAGCCAAACCTAATGAACAGCCCCTGACAACAATAAGAACAGGACTGGTACATCTAACAATATCCTGATCTAGATCTTAAGAGACACACCTCTTACTTTAGAGCAGCGGTTCTCAACCTGTGAATTGTGACCACTTTGCTTGGTCAAACGACCCTTTCACAGGAGTCTCTGGTTTCATAAGAGTAACAAAATAACTGTTATGAAGTAGCAAGGAAAAAATTTTAAGATTGAGGGACCACCACTACACATTAGGAAATATATGAAAGGGTCTTGGAAATAGGAAGGTTGAGGACCACTGTCCTGAAGGAAGACACAGTACAGTAGAAGGGCAGCAAAAGAGAGGCAGCCCTCACAAGATTGATTAGCACAGTGGCTGCAACAATGAGCATCAGAAATAACCACTGTGAGGATGGCACAGGAGGGGTCAGCATTTCATTATCTTGTGCATAAAGTTGCTTTGAGTGAACAACCGCTCAACAGCACCTAACAACAACAAAAACAGGACTTGTGCTTCTGAAAGTGTGCTGAACTACACCTTAAGAAGAACAAATCTTCGTTTAGAACAGTGGTTCTCAAACTCTGGGTCATGAACCCATTTGTGGGTCGAACAGCACTATCACAGGGGCGGCTCATTCCTAAGAGTAGCAAAAGTAGATTTCTGAAGTAGCAATGAAAATAAATTTATGATTTGGCGGTCACCACTACATAAGGAACGGTATTAAAGGCTTGTGGCATGAGGAAGTTTGAGAACCACTGCCCTAGAGGAAGACGCAAGTATTTGTACAGGAGAAGGCCAGCAAAAAGAGGCAGCCCCCAGAAAGATGGATTAGCACCATGGCTACAACAATGAGTGCAAGCCAATAACCACTGTGAGGACGGCACGGGACATGGCAGCATTTCATTATAATCTGCATATAGTTGCTATGAACTAAAACCCACTTGACGGCACATAACAAAAATAACAACGGGATTTGTTTCTCTAAAAATGTGCTAGAGAAGACATTTAGAGAAACTCCTCTTAGTTTAGGGCAGCAGTTCTCAGCATTTGGGTTGCCGGCCTTTTCGGGTGTGGGGGGGCAAATGACCCTTTTAAAGGGTAGGTCTGATTCACATCAGTAGCAAAATTACAGTTATGAAATAGCAACAAAAATAATTTTATATTTGGACATTCACTACTACATTCCAAATTGTATAAAATAGGCATGGCATTAGGAAAGTTGAGAACTACTGCACCAGAGGAAGACACAATTCTTGGTAGAGTAGAAGGGCAGCAAATGAGAGGCAGCTCCCAACAAGATGGAACAGCACTGTGCCTGCAACAGTGAGGGGAAACCAAAGATCCACTTTCATGATGGCACCAATGGGGCAGAGTTTCATTATATTGTGCATAGAGTTGCTATGAACCAAAACCCACTTGACGGCCCCTAACAACAGTAACAACATGACTCGTGCATCTAACAATATGCTGAACGAGACCTTAAGAGAAACTCCTCTTAGTTTAGAGCAGCGGTTCTCAATCCGTGTGTTGCAACCACTTTTGGGAGACAAACAAGCATTGACAGCAGTAGCCTGTTTATTAGAGTAGAAAAATTAGAGTTATGATGTAGCAATGAAAATAATGTTATAATTTGGCTGTCAGCACTACATAAGGAACGGTATGAAAGGGACGTGGCATTAGCAAGGGTGAGAACCACTGCTCTAGAGGAATACAGAAATCTTGGTAGAGTAAAGGGTAACAAACGAGAGGCAGTCCCCAAAAAGGTGGATTACCACAGTGGCTGCAACAACAAGTGCGAGAAAAAAGCCATTGTGAGGATGGCAGAGGACATGACAGGGTTTCATGACATTGTGCATAGAATTGCTATGACGCAAACCCACTCAGTGGTCCCTAACAATAATAAAAAGAGGACTCGTGCATCGAACAATATATTGAACTAGATCTTAAGAGAAACTCCTCTTACTTTAGACCAGCGTGTCCTAACCTGAGAGTCGTGACCTCTTTGGGGGTTCAAACAACCCTTTCATTGGGGTTGTCTGATTCATAACGGTAGCAAAATTACCATTATGAAGTAGCAACAAAAATAATTTTATGAGGAACTGTATGAAGGGGTCGTGGCATTAGGAAGGTTGAGAACCACTGCCCTAGTGGAAGGCAGAAATGTTGGTACGGTAGAAGGTCAGCAAAAAAGAGGCAGCCCCCAGAAAGATGGACTAGCCCAGTGGCAGCAACAATGAGCGCAAGCAAGAACCACTGAGTGGTTGTTATAGGACGGAGCAGCATTACATTATATTGTACACAGTATTAATATGAACAGAAACTCATTCAAAGGCACCTAAAAATAGCATCAACAATGTGCTGAACTATATCTTTAATAAAAACTCCTCTTAGTTTAGGGCAGCAGGTATAAAACTGTGGGTCACAACCACTTGGGGGGATGAATGACCATTTCACAATGGTGGCCCAGTTCAAATCAGTAACAATATTACAATTGTTAAATAGCAATGAAGGTAATTTTATGATTGGGGCATCACCACTACATGAGGAATGGTATGAAAGGGTCGTGGCATTAGCAAGGTTGAGAACCACTGCCCTAGAGGAAGACAGAAATCTTGGTAGAGTAGAAGGGCAGCAAACGAGAGGCAGTCCCCGAAAAGGTGGATTATCATAGTGCCTGCAACAATGAGCGCTAGCAAAAGAACCACTGCCAGGATGGCACATGAAGGGGCAGCATTTCATTCTATTGTGCGTACAGTTGCTGAGTAAAACCTACCCGACAGCACCTAACAAAAAACAACAGGACTTGTGCTTCTGTCAATGTGCTGAAGTAGATTTTAAGAGAGACTCCTATTAATTTAGAGCCGTGGTTCTCAACCTGTGGACCACAAGTCCTTTGGGGGGAACAAAAGACCCTTTCACAGTGGTGGCTCACTGTAACAACAGCAAAATTAGAGGTATTATGTAGAAATGAAAATAATTTTATGATTTGGTAGTCACCACTACATGAGGAATGGTCATGGCCTAAGGACTGTTGCGGACCACTGCCCTAGAGGCAGACACAAATCTTGGTAAAGTAGAAGGGCAGCAAATGAGAGGCAGCTCCCCAAAAGATGGTTATCACAGTGGCTCCAACAATAAGAAGTAGAAAGAACCACTGTGATAATGGCACAGGACCAGGCAGAGTTTCATTTTTTTGTGCATAGAGTTGCTTTGATCCCAAACCCACTGGATGGCACCTAAAAACAATAATTACAGGACTTGTGCTTCTAAAAATATGGTGAAGTAGATCTTAAGAGAAAATCCTCAGTTTAGATACAGGTTCTCAACCTGTGGGTCTCGACCCCTTTAGAAGGTTGAATGACCCCTTCACAGGGGTGGCCTGATTAATATAGAATAATTACAGTTATGTATTAGCATCAAAAATAACTTTGTGGTTGGGGATTCACCACTACATTAGGAACTGTATGAAAGGGTCATGGCATTAGGAAGGGTGTGAACCACTGCACAATAAGAAGACACAAATCTTGGTACAGTAGAAGGGCAGCAAAGGAGGACACCTCTTAAAAGATGGATTAACACAGTGGCTGCAACTGTGAGCTCAAGCAAAAGAACCACTGTGATTATGGCAGAGGACGGGTCAGTGTTTCATTATATTATGCATACAATTCCTGTGAGCCAAACCCACGCGACTGCCCCTAACAAAAATGAGAATAGGACTCGTGAGTCTAACAATATAGTGATCTATACCTTAAGTGAAACTCCTCTTAGTTTAGAGCATCGGTTCTCAACCTGTCAGTTGTAACCACTTTGGGGATCGAATAACCATTTCATAAGGGTGGCCTGATTCATAACAGTAGCAAAAATAGAGTCATGAAGTAGCAAGGATAATAATTTTATGGCTGGGGGTAACCAGTACATGAGGAGTTGTATGGAAGGGTCAGGGCATTAGAAAAGTTGAGAACCCCTGTATTAGAGGGAGTCACAAATCTTCGTACACTAGGAGGACAGCAAAAAGAGGCAGACCCAACAAGATGGATTAGCACGGTGGCTGCAACAATGAGCACTATCAAATGAAACACTTTGAGGATGGCAGAGGTGGGGGCAGCCTTAAATTACATTGGACACAGAGTTGCAATGAGTCAAAATCGACACAACACCACCTAAAAAAACAACAACAGAATTGTGCTTCTGACAATATTCTGAAGAAGACAATAAGATAAAACCCTATTAGTTTAGAGCAGCGGTTATCAACCCATGGGTCACGACGTCTTTGGGGGGCGGTCGAACTACCTTTCACAGAGGTGACCTGATTCATAACAGCAGCAAAATTATAGTTATGAAACAGCATTGAACATTATTTTATGATTGGGCAATCACCAGTACAAGAGGAATGGTATTAAAGGGCTGTGGCATTAGGAAGTTTGAGAACCACTTCACTGGAGGAAGGCAGAAATGTTGGTACAGGAGAGGGGCAGCCCCCAGAAAGATGAATTAGCACAGTGGCTGCAACAATGAGCGTAAGACAAGAACCACTATGCTGTTGGCACAGGATGGGGCAGTGCTTCATTATATTGTGCATAGAGTTGCTGTGAGCCAGAACCCACTTGATGGCATGTATCAACACTAACAACAGGATTTGTGTTTCTCACCATATGCTGGAGAAGACCTTAAGTGAAAACACTCTTAGTGTAGAGCAGCGGTTCTCAACCAGTGGGTCGCAAACCCCTTTTGGTGGGAGGTGGGCGGGGATGTAGGTGGGTGTGGGTAAATGACTCTTTCACAGGGTTGAACAGATTCATAACAGTAGCAAAATTACAGTTATGAAATAGCAATGAAAAAATTATATTTTGACATCATGACTACATTAGGAATTGTATGAAAGTGGCATGGTAATAGGAAAATTGAGAACCACTGACCTAGACGAACAGAAATCTTGGTAGAGTAGAAGGGCAGCAAACAAGAGGCAGTCCCCAAAAAGATGTATTAGCACCGTGGCTGCAACAATGAGCGCAAGCAAAAGAACCACTGTGAGAATGGCAGAGGAGAGGATAGCATGCATAGGATGCACATGATAATGTGCATAGAGTTGTTATGAGCCAAACCCAATCAACAACCCCTAACAAAAATAAGAACAGGACTCGTGCATCTAACAATATGCTGAACTAGACCTTAAGAGTCACTCCTCTTACTTTAGAGGAGTGGTTCTCAACGCGTGAGTCGTGACCATTTTGGTTGGTGGAACAACCCTTTCACAGGGGTGTCCAGATCCATAAGAGTAGCAAAATTACTATTATGAAATAGCAAGGGAAAAAATTTTGATTGAGGGACCACCACTACACAGTAGGAAATGTATGAAAGGTCATGGAAATATGAAGGTTGAGAAACACGGTCCTAGAAGAAGACACAAGTACAGTAGATGGGCAGCAAAAGAGAGACAGCCCCTAAAAGAATGATTAGCACAGTGGCTACAACAATGGGCAAAAGAAAGAACCACTGTGAGGATGGCACAGATTGGGTCAGCATTTCATTATATTGTGCATAAAGTTGCTTTGCGTCGAAAACCACTCGATGCCACCTAACAACAACAAAAAAACAGGACTTGTGCTTCCTAAAACGTGCTGAAGCACATCTTACAAGAAACAAATCTTCTCTGCAGAAGGGTAGCAGGGAGGAGATGAGTCACTCAGGGTTCAGTGTAGCACCAATGAAACTCAAAACCTTCCTCTAGTTCTTGAACGCTTCCTCCCCTCCCAATTATCATGACCTCAATTCTACCTTGCGGACCTGATTATACCAGAGCATGTACAGCGGTGCAGTAGGGATCTGGAAACACAGGGAATCTAGGACAGACCAACGGTGGGAGTGGCGACATCAGGAGGGAGGGACGTGCATAAAGGGAGAACCGATCTTGGAGATCTATGTGTAACCTTCTTTCTGGGAGATGGGCAATGGGGAGGTGGGTGATGGGAGACGCCGGACAATGTAAGATAGGATAAAATAATTATTTATAAACTACTAAGGGAGCAGGGGGAAGGGGGGAGCGGGATAAAAAGGAAACTGAGCTGATTCCAGGAACACAAGTGGAAGGCAAACTTTAAGCATGACGAGGGCAACAAATGTATAAGGGTGCTTTGCTCAATTGGCGTTTGTATGGATTGTGATGAAAGTTGTATGAGCCCCAATAAAAAGATTTATTAAAAAATAAAATTAAAAAAAGAAACAAATCTTCATTTAGAACAGCGGTTCTCAAACTCTGGGTTATGAACCTTGTTGTGGGTCGAAAGGCACTTTCAAAGGGGTGGCGCATTCATAAAAGTAGCAAAATTAGATTTATGAAGTAGCAATGACAATAATTTTATGATTGGGTGGTCACCACTATATGAGGAATGGTATTAAAGGGTTGTGGCATTAGGAAGGTTGAGAACCACCGTCCTAAAGGAAGGCCAAAATGTTGGTAGAGTGGAAGGGGAGCAAAAGGGAGGCAGCCCCCAGAAATATGTATTATCACAGTGGGTGCAACCATTAGCGCAAGCCAAGAACCACTGAGAGGATGGTAGAGGACGGCACAGCGTTTCATTATATTGTGAATAGAGTTGCTATGAGCCAACACCCACATGATGGCACCTAAAAACAATAACAACAGGATTTGTGCTTCTAACAATATGCGGAAGAAGACCTTAAGAGAAAATACTCTTAGTTTAGAACAGCGGTTCTCAACCAGTGGATCGTGACCGCTTTCGTGGTAGGGGTGAATGAACCTTTCACAGGTGTGACCCGATTCATACCAGTAGCAAAATTACAGCTATGAAATTACAACAAAAATAATTTCATTGTTCTATATTCACGACGACATTATGAATTGCATTATAGAGGCATGATATTAGGAAGTTTGAGAACCACTCCACTAGAGGAAGACAGAAATCTTGGTAGAGTAGAAGGACAGCAAATGAGACACAGCTCCCAACAAGATGGAATAGCACAGTGGCTGCAACAGTAAGGAGAAACCAAAGATCCACTGTCAGGATGGCAGAGGAAGGGACATATTTCATTATATTTTGCATAGAGTTGCTATGAGTCAAACTCACGCAATAGCACCTAAGAAAAAAACAACAGGACTTGTGCTTCTGACATTGTTCTTAAGTAGACCTTAAAGCAACTCCTCTTAGTTTAGAACAGCGCTTCTCAACCTGTGGATCGTGACCCCTTTCAGGAGACAAACGACCTTTTGACAGCGGTGGACCATTCATTACAGTAGAAAAATTAGAGCAATGAAGTAGTAATGAAATAATTTTATGATTTGGCAGTCAGCATTCCTGAGAAAAGGTATGAAAGGGTCGTGGCATTACCAAGGTTGAGAACCACTGTCCTAGAGGAAGACAGAAACCTGGGTAGAGTAGAAGGGCAGCAAACGAGAGGCAGCCCCCCCAAATTGGATTAGCACAGCGCCTGCAAAACTGAACACTAGCAAAGGTACCACTATGAGGATGGCAGTGGACGGGGCATCGTTTCATTATATTGTGTATAGAATTGTTGTGAGCCAAACACACTCGATGACCCCTAGCAACAATAACAACCGGTCTCGTGAATCTAACAATATGTTGAACTAGACCTTAAGAGAACCTCCTTAGTTTAGAGCAGCGTTTCTCAACACGTGAGTTGTGACCACTTTGGGTGGTCAAATGACCTTTTCACAGGAATAGCCCATTTCATAACAGTAGCAACATCACAGTTATGAAATAGCAATGGAAATAATTTTATCATCAGGGGACCATGATTATTTGGGAACTCTATGAAAAGGACATGGAAATAAGAAGGTTGAGAACCACTCACCTAGAGGAAGACACACGTACAGTTGAAGGGCAGCATAAGGGAGGCAGCCCTGACAAGAATGATTAGCACAGTGGTTGCAACAATGAGAGCAAGCAAAAAACCACAGTAGGGTGGTAAGAATGAGGCAGCGTTCCAATATATTGTGCATAGGTTTGGTATGAGTAAAAACCACTCCACGGTATCTAACAACAACAGGTTGTACTTTACAAAATGTGCTGAACTACATCTTACTAGAAACACCTCTTTGTTTAGAGCAGCGGTTCTCAAACTCTGAGTCACAAACTTTTGGAGGTCGAACAACAATTTCACAGGGATGGCCCATTCATAACTGTAGCAAAATTAGGTTTATGAAGTAGCAATGAAAATAATTTTATGACTGGGCATTCACGACTACACGAGGAAAGGTATTAAAAGATCATAGCATTAGAAAATTTGAGAACCACTTCCCTAGAGAAAGACACAAATCTTGGTACAGGAGAAGGGCAACAAACGAGAGGCAGCCCCCAGAAAGATGGTTTAGCACAGTGGCTGCAACAATGAGGGCAAGCAAAGAACCACTGTGAAGATGGCATAAGGGGGACAGCGTTTCCTTATATTGAGCATAGAGTTTCTATGAGCCTAAACCCACTCGAGGGCACCTAACAAAAATAACAAGGGATTTGTGATTTTAACAATATACTGACAGAGACCTTAAGAGAAACACCTCTTAGTTTAGAGCAGTGGTTCTTAAACAATGGGACGAAACCCTTTGGGTGGGAGGCGGTGCGTGGGGTGAATGACCCTTTCACAGTCTTGGCCCAATGCATAACAGTAGAAAAATTACAGTTATGAAATAGCAAAGAAAAAATTTATAGTTCGACATTCACGACTACATTAGGAATTGTATGAGACTGGTGTGATATTAGGAAGGTTGAGAACCACTGCCCTAGTGGAACAGAAATCTTGGTAGAGTAGAAGGGCAGCGAATGAGAAGCAATCCCCAATAAGATGGATTAGCACAGTAGAGGTAACAATGAGCGCAAGCAAAGAAGCACAGCGAGGAATGCACAAGCCTGGACAGCACTTCAGTATATTGTGCACAGGGTTGTGATCAACAGAAACCACTCCAGGGCACCTAAAAATAATTTTAAAAATGACTTATGCATCTAAAAATGTGCCTAATTATATTTAAGACAACCGCCGCTTAGTTTAGAACAGCAATTCTGAACCTATGGGCAGTTACCCCTTGGGGGGGGCGTGTCAAAAGACCTTTTCAAAGGGGTGACCTAGTTCAAAACTGTAGCAAAATTACAGTTGTGAAGTAGCAAAGAAAATAATTTTATGACTTGAGGGTCAGCAATACATGAGAAACAGTCAGAAAAGGTCGTGGCATTCAGAAGGTTGAAAACCACTGCTCTAGAGGAAGAAAGAAATCTCAGTAGGGCAGAAGGTCACCAAATGAGAGGCAGTCCCCTGAAGATGGATTATTAACACAGTGACTGCAATAATGAGTGAAAGCAAAAGAAAACTGAGGATGGCAGAGGACAGGACAATGTTTCATGATCTTGTGCATAGAGTTTCTATGAGCCAACCCCACTTGACAGACCCTAACAAAAATAAGAACAGGACACATGCGTCTCACAATATGCTGAACTAGACCATAGGAGAAACTACTCTTAGTTTAGAGTAGCGGTTCTCAACCTGTGAGTCTAGATAACTTTGTTTGGTCGAATGACCCTTTCACAAGGGTGGCCGGATTCATAACAGTAGCAAACATACAGTTAGGAAATAGTAATGGAAAAAAGTTATATTTTGGGGACCACCACTACACATTGGGGAATGTAGGGAAGGGTTGTAGAAATAGGAAGGTTGGGTACCACTATCCTAGTGGAAACCACAAGTAAAGTACAAGGGCAGCAAAAGAGAGGAAGCCCCAACAAGATTGATTTGCACAGTGACTGCAACAATGAGCATGAGCAAACAACCACTGCGAGGATGGGACAAGCCTGAGCAGTGTTTCATTATATTTCCCACAGGGTTACTATGGACTGAAACCCACTCCAGGGCACCTAAAAATATTAACAACAGGACTTGTGCATCTAAAAATGTGCCTAACTATCTCTTAAGGAAAACTCCACATAGTTTAGAGCAGAAGTTCTAAACCTGTGGGTCACGGACCCTTTTGGGGGGATAAACGATCTTTCACAGTAGTGGCCCAATTCAAAACTGTAGCAAAATTGCACTTAGGAAGTAACAGTGAAAATAATTTTATTACTTAGGGGTCAAAAATACATGAGGAACTCTCTGAAAAGGTCATGGCATTCAGAAGATTGAGAACCACTGCTCTAGAGGAAGAAAGAAATCTCAGTAGAGGAGAAGGTCACCAAATGAGAGGCAGTCCCTGAAGATAGAATAGCACAGTGAGTGCAACAATGAGCGAAAGCAAAAGAAAAGTGTGAGAATGGAGAGGACTTGACAGCGTTCCATGATATGGTGAATAAAGTTGCTATGAGCCAACCCATTCGACAGCCCCTAACAACAATAAGAACAGGACTCGTGCATCTCACAATATGCTTAACTAGACCATAGGAGAAACCAATCTTAGTTTAGAGCAGCAGTTCTCAACCTGTGAATCTAGACCACTTTGTTTTTTCAAATGACCCTTTCAGAGGGGTGGCCGGATTCATAACAGTAGCAAACTCACAGTTATGAAATAGCAATAGAAAAAATTTTATGTTTTGGGGACCACCACTATACATTGGGAAGTGTATGGAAGGGTCATGGAAATAGCAAAGTTGAGAACCAGTATCCTAGAGGACGACATAAGTATAGTAAAAGGGCAGCAAAAGAGAGCAAGCCCCTACAACATTGATTAGCACAGTGGCTGCAACAATGAGCGCAATCAAGGAACCACTGAAAGGATGACACAAGCCAGGGCAACGGTTCATTATATTGTTCACAGAGTTGCTATGGCCCAAAACCCACTCCAGGGCACCTAAAAATAATAACAACAGGACGTCTGCATCTAACAATGTGCCTAACTATATCTTAAGAAAAATTCCACTTAGTTTAGAGTAGTAGTTCTGAAACAGTGGGTCGCGACCACTTTGTGGGGACAAAGGACATTTTCACAAGGGTGGCCGAGTTCAAAACTGTAGCAAAATTAGAGTTATGAAGTTGCAATGAAAATAATTTTAGGACTGGGGGGTCAGCAATACATGAAGAACAATCTGAAAAGGTCGTGGAATTCAGGAAGTTGAGAACCACTGCTCTAGAGGAAGAAAGAAATCTTGGTGCACCATAAGGTCAGCAAGTGACAGGTAGTCCCCCAAAACATGGATTAGCACAGTGAGTGCAACAGTGAGCAAAAGCAAAAGAAAACTGTGAGGATGGCAGAGGACGGGACAGCGTTTCATGATATTGTACATAGAGTTGCTCTCAGCCAAACCCACTCAACAGCCCCTAACAACAATAAGAACAGGACTGGTGTGTATAACAATATGCTGAACTAGACCATAGGTAAACTACTCTTAGTTTAGAGCAGCGGTTCTCAACCTGGGTGTCGTGACCACTTCATTGGTCAAACGACCCATTCACAGTGGTGTCCAGATTCATAAAAATTACAAATTTACCGTTATGAAGTAGCAATAGAAAAAAATTTAAAGATTTGGGGACGACCAGTACACATTAGGAAGTATATGGAATGGTGTTGGAAATCGGAAGGTTGAGAACCACTGTCCTAGTGGAAGAAACTAGTGCAGTAGAAAGGCAGCAAAAGAGGAATTCCCAAAAAGATTGATTTGCACAGTGGCTGCAACAATGAGCGCAAGCAAAAAACCACTGAGAGGATGGCACAAGCCTGGGCAGCATTTCTTTATATTGTGTAAAGAGTTGCTATGGACAGAAACCCACTCCAAGGCACCTGAAAATAATAACAAAAGGACTTGTGCATCTAACAATGTGCCTAACTATATCTTAAGAAAATCTCAACTTAGTTTAGAGCAGCAGTTCTGAACCTGTGGGTCACGACCCCTTGGGGGGTAAAACAACCTTTTCACAGGGGTGACCCAGTTCAAAACTATAGCACAATTACTGTTACAAAGTTGCAATGAAAATAATTTTACGACTGGGGGGTCAGCAATACAGGAGGAATAGTCTGAAAAGATCATAGCATTCAGGAGGTTGAGAACTACTGCTCTAGAGAAAGAAAGAAGTCATGGTAGAGTAGAAGGTCAGCAAACATAAGGCTGTCTACAAAAGGATGGATTAGCACAGTGAATGAATTAATGAGCGAAAGCAGAAGAAAACTGTGAGGATGGCATAGGATGGAACAGCATTTCATGATATTGTGCATAGAGTTGCTATGTCCAAATCCAGTCGACAGCCTCTAACAACAATAGTACTCATATGTCTAACAATATGCTGAACTAGATCATTGGAGAAACTACACATAGTTTAGAGCAGCTGTTCTCAACATGAGAGTCATGACCAATTTGGTTGATCAAATGGTCCTTTGACAAGGGTGGCCTGATCCATAACAATAGCAAAATTACAGCTATGAAATAGCAATAGAAAATATTTTATGATTTGGGGACCGCCACTACACATTGGAAAGTAAATAGAAGGGTGCTGGAAATAGGAATGTTGAGAACCACTGTCCTAGTGGAAAACACAATACAGTAGAAGGGCAGCAAAAGAGAGGAAGCCTCTGCAAGAGTGATTAACACAGTGGTAGCAACAATGAGTGCAAGCAAAGAACCACTGCGAGGATGGAACAAGCCTGGGCAGTTTTCAATATAATGTGCACGGAGTTGCTATAAACCGACATCCACTTCTGGGGACCTAAAAATGATAACAACAGGACTTGTGCATCTAACAATGTTCCTAAATATATCTTATGAAATACTCCACTTAGTTTAGAGCAGCAGTTCTAAACCTGTGGGTCGCGACTGCTATGGGGGCAAATGACCTTTTTGCAGTGCTGGCCCAGTTCAAAACTGTAGCAAAATTACCCTTATGAAGTAGCAATGAAAAGAATTTTAAACTAGGACTTCACCAATACATGAAAGCAGTCGGAAAAAGTCGTGGCTTTCAGAAGTTTGGGAACCACTTCTCTAGAGGAAGAAAGAAAGCTTGGTAGATTAGAAGGTCAGCAAACGAGAGGCAATCCCCAAGAAGATGGATTAGCACAGTGACTGCAACAATGAGCGAAAGCAAATGAAAACTGTGAACATGACAGAGGACGGGACAGCATTTCATGATATCGCGCATAGAGTTGATATGAGCCAAACCCACTCGACAGCCCCTAACAACAATAAGAACAGGACTCTTGTGTCTCACAATAAGCTGAACTAGACCATAGGAGAAACAACACTTAGTTTAGAATAGCGTTTCTCAACCTGTGAGCTGTAACCACTTTGGTTGTTCAAATGACCCTTTCACAGGGGTGGCCAGATTCATAACAGTAGAACACTTACAGTTATGAAATAGCAATAGAAAAAAATTGATGATTTGGGGACCACCACTATACATTTCGAAGTATATGGAAGTGTCATGGAACTAGGAAGGTTGAAAACCATTGTCCTAGAGGAAGACACAAGTGCAGTAGAAGGGCAGCAAAAGAGAGGAAGACACTACAAGATTGATTAGCACAGTGGCTGCAACAATGAGCGCAAATAAAGAACCACTGTGAGGATGGCACAGGCCTGGGCAGACTTTCATTATATTGTGCACAGGGTTCCTATGAACTGAAACTCACTCCAGGGTACCTAAAATAATAACAACAGGACTTGTACATCTAACAATGTGCCTAAGTATATCTTAAGAAGAACACTTAGTTTAGAGCAGCAGTTCTGAACGTGTGGGGTGTGACCATTTGGAGGGACAAACGATCTTTTCACAGGCATGGCTCAGTCCAAAACTGTAGCAAAATTACATTCTATATAGCAGTGAAAATAATTTTCTGACTTGGGTTCACCAATACATGCGGAACACTCTGAAAAGACCATTGCATTCAGAAGGTTGAGAACTGCTGCTCTAGGAGAAGAAAGAAATGTGGTAGAGTAGAAGGTTAACAAACAGGAGGCAGTCCCGAAAAAGGTGGATTAGCACAGTGACTGCAACAATGAATGAAAGCAAATGAAAACCGTGAGCATGGCAGAGGACGGGACAGCATTTCATGATACTGTGCATAGAGTTCCTAGGAGCCAAACCCACTCGACAGCCCCTAACAACAATAAGAACAGGACTCCTGCATTTAATAATATGCTGAACTAGACCATAGGGAAACTACTCTTAGTTTAGAGCAGCAGTTCTCAACCTGTGAGTCCTCACCAACTTGGTTTGGTCGAATGACCCCTTCACAGGGGTGGACGGATTTATAACAGTAGCAAAGTTACAGGTATGAAATAGCAATAGAAAAACACTTATGATTTGGGAACCACCACTACCCATTGGGAAGTATATACAAGGGTCGTAGAAATAGAAAAGTTAAGAACCACTGTCCTAGAGGAAGACACAAGTACAGTAGAAGGGCATTAAAACAGAGGAAGCCCATACAAGATTGATTAGCACAGTGGCTTCAACTATGGCACAAGCAAGGAACCACTGTGAGGATGGCACAAGCCAGAGCAGCGTTTCATTATATTGTGCACAGTGGTCCTATTCACTCAAACCCACTCCAGGTCACCTAAAAAACAATAGCAACAGGACTTGTGCGTCTAACTATGTGCCTTACTATATCTTAAGAAAAACTCCACTTAGTTTAGAGCAGCAGTTCTTAACCTGTGAGTCATGACCACTTTGGTTAGTCGAACGACCCTTACAGAGGGGAGTATGAATTCATAACAGTGGCAAAAATGCAGTTATGAAATAGCAATAGAAAAATTGATTATTTGGTGATGACCACTACACATTCAGAAGTGTATGGAAGGGTTGTGAAAACGGAAGGTTGAGAACTACTGTTCTAGAAGAAGACACAAGCACAGTAAATGGGCAGCAAAAGAGAGGAAGCCCCAACAGATTGATTAGCACAATGGCTGCAACAATGAGCACAAGCAAAGAACCACTGTGAGGATGGCACAAGCCAGGGCAGCATTTCATTATATTGTGCACAGGATTGCTATGAACTGAAACCCAGTCCAGGTCACCTAAAATAATATCAACAAGACTTCTGCATCTAGGAACGTGCCTCAGTATATCTTAAGAAAAACTCCACTTACTTTAGAGCAACAGTTCTGAACCTGTGCCTCGTGGCACTTTTTGGGGAAAAAAAACATTGTCACAGGGTTGGTCCAGTACAGAACTGTAGCAAATTCCAGTTATGAAATAGCAATGAAAATAATTTTATGACTGGGGGTTCACCAATACATGAGGAAGAGTCTGAAAAGGTCGTGACATTCAGAAGGTTGAGAAGCACTGCATTAGAGGAAGAATGATATCTCAGTAGAGTAGAAGATCAGCAAATGAGAGGCAGGACCCAAGACTATGGATTAGCACAGTGACTGCAACAATGAGAGAAAGCAAACGAAAACGGTGAGGATGGCAGAGGATGGGACAAAGTTTCATCATATTGTGTATAGAGTTGCTTAGAGCCAACCCCACTCGACAGCCCCTAACAACAATAAGAACGGCTCTTGCATTTCGCAATATGCTGAACTAGACCATAGGAGAAACTACTCTTATTTTAGAGCAGTGGTTGCCACCTGTGAGCCTAGATCACTTTGTTTGCTCGAACAACCCATTTACAGGGGTGGCCGGATTCATAGCAGTAACAAAATTACAGTTATGAAATAGAAATTGAGAAATTTTTATGTTTGGGGGACCACCACTGCTCATTGGGAAGTGTATGGAAGGGTTGTGGAAATAGGAAGGTTAAGAATCACTATCCTAGAGGAAGACAGGTAAAGTAAAAGGGCAGCAAAAGAGAGCAAGTCCCCACAAGATTGATTACCACAGTGGGGGTAACAATGAACATAAGCAAAGAACCATTGCTAGGATGTCAGAAGCCGGGGAAACATTTCATTACATTGTGCACAGGGTTGTTATGAACCAAAACCCAATCCAGGTCACCTAAAAATAATAACAGGACTTGTGCATCTAACAACGTGCCTAAATATATCATAAGAAAAACTACACTTAGTTTAGTGCGGTAGTTCTGAACTTGTGGCTTGCGACAATTTTGGAGGTAAAAATGACCTTTTCACAGGGGTGGCCCAGTACATACCTGTAGCAAAATTACAGATATGAAGTAGCAATGAAAAAAAATTTATGACTGGGTGCTCACCAATACATGAGGAACAGTCTGAAAAGTTCATGTCATTCAGAAGGTTGAGAACCACTTCTCTAGAGAAAGAAAGAGACCTTGGTAGAGTAGAAGGTCCTAAAACAAGAGGCAGTCCCCAAGAACATGGATTAGCACAGTGACTTCAACAATGAGCGAAAGCAAAAGAAAACTGTGAGGATGGCAGAGGAGAGGACAGTGTTTCATGATATTGCACATAGAGTTTCTATAAGCCAACCCTACTCGACAGCCCCTAACAGCAAAAGGAACAGGACTCTTGTGTGTCACAATATGCTGAACTAGACCATAGGAGAAACAACTCTTAGTTTAAAACAGCGGTTCTCAAGCTGTGTGTCATGACCACTTCGGGTGGTCGATTGACCCTTTCACAGGGGTGACCGGATTCATAACAGTAGCAAACTTACAGTTATGAAATAGCAATAGAAAAATATTTATGATTTGGGGACCGCCACCACATATTGGGAAGTTTATGGAAGCATCATGGAAATAGGAAGGTTGAAAATCACTGTCCTATAGGAAGTCACAAGTACAGTAGAAGGGCAGCAAAAGAGAGGAAGCCCAAACAAGATTGATTTGCACAGTGGCTGTACCAATGAGCACAAGCCAAAAACGACTGTGAGTATGGCACAAACCCAGGCAGTGTTTCATTATATCGTGCACAGAGTTATATGAACCAAAACCCATGCCAGGACACCTAAAAATTATAACAGGACTTGTGTATCTAAAAATGTGCTTAACTATAACTTAAGAAATACTGCACTTAATTTAGAGCAGCCGTTATAAAACTCTGTGTCGCGGCCCATTTGGGGGGGGGGGCAAATGATCTTTTCACAGGGGTGGCCAAATTCAAAACTATAGCAAAATTAGTTACGAAGTAGCAATGAAAATAATTTTATGACTGGGGGTTCACCAATACACGAGGAACAGTCTGAAAAGGTCGTGGCATTCAGAAGGTTGAGAAGCAATGCACTAGAGGAAGAATGAAATCTCAGTAGAGTAGAAAGTCAGCAAATGAGAGGCAGTTCCCAAAAAGACGGATCAGCACAGTGATTGCAAAAATGAGTGAAAGCAAAAGAAAATAGTGAGGACAGGACAGCATTTCATGATATTGTGCATAGAGTTGCTTTGAGCCAACCCCACTTGACAGCCCCTAACAACAATAAGAACAGGTCTTGTGCGTTTCACAAAATGCTGGACTAGATCATAGGAGAAACTACACCTTTTTTGATCAACAGTTCTCAACCTGTGTGTCTAGACCACTTTGTTTGTTCGAACAACCCTTTCAAAGAGATGGCCTGATTCATAACAGTGGCAAATTTACAATTTTGAAATTATGTTTGGGGGACCAGCACTGCACATTTTGAAGGGTATGGAAGGGTTGTGGAAATAGGAAGGTTGAGAACCACTGTTCTAGAGTAAGACACGAGTACAGTAAAAGGGCAGCAAAAAAGAGCAAGCCCCTGCAAGATTTTAAGCACAGTGGCTGCAACATTGAGCATACGCAAAGAACCATTTCAAGGATGTCAGAAGCCGGGGCAACGTTTCATTACATTGTTCACAGGGTTGCTATGGACAGAAACCCAATCCAGGACACATAAAATAATAACAACAGTATTTGTGCATCTAACAATGTGTCTAATTCTATCTTAAGCAAAACTTCACTTAGTTTACAGCAGCAGTTCTGAACCTGTGGGTCGTGACCATTTTGGGGTGGACAAATGGCCTTTTCACAAGGGTGGCCAAGTTCAAAACTGTAACACAATTACTATTATGAAGTTGCAATGAAAATAAATTTATGACCGGGGTCGGCAGTACATGAGGAACAGTCTGAAAACGTCATGGCATTCAGGAGGTTGAGAACCACTGCTCTAATGGAAGAAAGAAATCTTGGTAGAATAGAAGGTCAGCAAACGACAGGGAGTCCACGAAAAGATGGGTCAGCACAGTGAGTGCAACAATGAGCAAAAGCAAAAGAAAAGTGTGAGGATGGGACAGCGTTTCAGGATATTGTGCATACAGTTGCATTCAGCCAAACCTACTCGACAGCCACTAACAACAATCAGAACATGACTCGTGCATCTAACAATGTGCTGAACTACACCACATGATAAACTACTCTTCGTTTAGAGCGGCAGTTCTCAACCTGAGTCATGACCACTTTGTTGGTTGAATGACCCATTCTCAGCGGTGTCCAGATTCATACCAATTACAAAATCACAGTTATGAAGTAGCAATAGAAAATATTTTATGATTTGGGGACCACCATTACACATTGGGAAGTTTATGGAATGGTGGTGGAAAGAGGAAGGTTGAGAACCACTGTCCTAGAAGAAGAAACAAGTACAGTAGAAGGGCAGCAAGAGAGGAAGCCCCTACAAGATTGATTAGCAGAGTTACAGCAACAATGAGCAGAAGCAAAGAACTACTGTGACGATGGCACAAGCCAAAGCAACGTTTCATTATATTGTGCACAGGGTTGCGATGAACCGAAACCCACTCCTTGGCACCTAAAATTAACAACAGGACTTGTGCGTCTACCACTGTGGCTACCTATATCGTAAGAAAACTCCACTTAACTTAGAGCAGCAGTTCTAAACCTGTGGTTTGCAACCCCTTTGGGGGACAAACGACCTTGTCACAGGCGTGGCCCAGTTCAAAACTGTAGCAAAATTAAAGTAATGAAGTAGCAATGAAAATTATTTTATTACTGGGGGATCACCAATACCTGAAGTACAGTCTAAAAAGGTCGTGGCATTCGAAAGGTTGAGAACCACTGCTCTAAAGGAAGAAAGAAATCTTTGTAGAGTAGAAGGGCAGCAAACAAGAGGCAGTCCCCTAAAAGGTAGATTAGAACATTGACTGGAAAAATGAGCGACGGCAAATGAAAACTGCGAGGATGGCATAGGATGGGACAGTGTTTCATATTATTGTGCATAGAGTTGCTGTGAGCCAAACCCACTCGACAGCCCCTAACAACAATAAGAACAGGAGTTGTGCATCTAACAATATGCTGAACTAGACCATGAGATAAAGTACTCTTAGTTTAGAGCAGTGGTGCACAACCTCTGAGTCCTGACCACCAAGGTTGGTTGAAAGACGCTTTCATAACGGTGGCCGGATTCATAACAATAGAAAACTACAGTTATGAAATAGCAATAGAAAAAATTATGATTTGGGGACCACCACTACACATTGGGAAGTGTACGGAAGGATCGTGGAAATAGGAAGGTTTAGAACCACTGTTCTAGAGGAAGACACAAGTACAGTAGAAAGGCAGCAAAAGAGAGTAAGCCCAGAAAATTGATTAGCACAGTGGCTGCAACAATGAGCGCAAGCTAAGTTCCACTGCGAGGCTGTCCAAAGCCTGGACAGCATTTCATCATATTGTTCACAGGGTTGCTATGAACCAAAAACCACTCCAGGGCACCTGAAAATAATAACAACAGGCCTTGTGCATCTAACAATGTGCCTAACTAAAGCTTAAGAAAATTCCACTTAGTTTAGAGCAGTTGTTCTGAACCTGTGGGTCACGACCCCTTTGGCGACACAACCCTTTCACAGGGGTGGCCAAGTAAAAAACTGTAGCAAAATTAAAGTTATGAAGAAGCAATGAAAATAATTTTATCACTGGGGAGTCACAAATACATGAGGAACAGTCTGAAAAGGTCGTGGCATTCAGAAGGATGAGAACCACTGCTCTAGAGGAAGAAAGAAACCTTGGTAGAGTAGAAGGTCAGCAAATGAGAGTCAGTCCCCAAAAAATGGATTAGCACAGTGACTGCAACAATGAGTGAAAGTAAATGAAAACTGTGAGAATGGCAGAGGACAGGACAGTGTTTCATGATATTGTGCATAGAGTTGCTATGAGCCAAACCACTCGACAGCCCCTAACAACAATAAGAGCAGGACTCGTGCATCTAGCAATATGCTCAACTAGACCATAGGAGAAACTGCTCATAATTTAGAGAAATAGTTATCAAGTTGTGGGTCGTGATCACTTCGGTTGGTCGATCGACCCTTTCACAGTGGTGGACGGATTCATAACAGTAGCAAAATTATAATTATGAAATAGCAGTAGAAAAAAATTATGATTTGTGGACCACCACTACACATTGGGAACTATATGGAAGGGTCATAGAAATAGGTTGAGAACCACTGTCCTAGGCGAAGACACAAGTACAGTAGACGGGCAGCCAAAGAGAGGAAGCCCCAACAAGATTGATTTGCACAATGGCTGTACCAATGATCGTAAGCAAAGAACCACTGTGAGGATGGCACAGGCCTGACCAGTGTTTCATTATATTGTGCACAGGTTTGCTGTGAAACAAAACCCACTCCAAGGCACCTAAAAATAATAACTGGATGTGTGCTTCTCAAAATGTGCTGAACTACATCTTAATAGAAACACTTCTTCTTTTAGAGCAGCAATTTTCAAACTCTGTCACAACCATTTTGGAGGTTGAACAACACTCACAGGTGTGGCCCATTCATGACAAGAGCAAAATAAGATTTATAAAGTAGCAATGAAATTACTTTTATGATTGGGGTCACCACTACATGAGGAATGGTATTAAAGGGCTCTGACATTAGGAAGGTTGATAGCCTCTGCCCCAGAGAAAGACACAAAACGTGGTGCAGGAGAAGGGCAGCAAAAGAGAGGCAGTCCCCAGCAAGATGGATTAGCTCTGTGGATGCAACAGTGAACACAAGCAAGGACCACTGTGAGAATGGCGCAAGACTAGCCAGGGTTTCATTATATTGTGCATGAGCTAAAACCCACTCAATTCCCCGAACAACAATAAGGGGACTCATGCATCTAACAATATACTGAACTAGACGTTGAGAGAAACTCCTCTTAGTTTAGATCAGCGGTTCTCACCTTGTTAGTTGTAAATTCTTTGGTGGGGTCAAGTGACCCTCACATAGGCATGACTCAATTCATAACAGTAGCAAAATTACAGTTATGAAGGAGCAATGAAAATAATTTTACATTTGTGGGTCACCACTACATGAGAAACTGTATGAAGGGTTCATGGTACAGTAAAAGGGCAGCAAACGAGAGCCAGCCCGAATAAGATGGATATGCACAGTGGCTGCAATAATGAGCACCAGCAAATAAAGCACTGTGAGTATTGCAGAGGAGGGGCAGCGTTTCATTGCATTGTGCATAGAGTGGCTATGAGCAAAACCCTCTCAACAGTACCCAACAACAATAACAACAGTACTTGTGTTTCTAACAATATGCTGAAGTAGACTTTAAGAGAAACTCCTCTTAGTTAGAGCAGTGGTCCTCAACCTGTGGGTCATGACCTCTTAGGGGGCCAAACAACCTTTTCATAGCTGTGGCCCAATTTATTACTGTAGCAAAGTTACGTTGTGAAGTAGCAACAAAATAATTTTTGGTTGGGGGTCAAGACTACATGAGCAACTGTATGAAAGGGTAATGGCATTAGTAATGTTGAAAACCACAGTTCTTCAGGAAGACACAAATCTTGATGCAGTTGAAGGGCCGCAAAATATAGTCAGCCCGAATTATTGGAATAGCAGTCGCTGTAATAGTGAGCACAGCTAAGGGAACACTGTGAAGATGGCACAAGATGGTCAGCATTACATTATATTGAGCACAGAGTTGCTATGAGTCAAAACCACTCGACAGCACCTAACAACAAAACAACAGGACTTGTGTTTCTTACAATATGCGGAAGTAGACCTTAAGAGAAACTCCTATTAGTTTAGCACAGCGGTTCTCAACTTGTGGGTGATGAGCCCTTTGGGGGATTAACGACCCTTTCATCATGGTGGCCCAGTCATTACAGTAGAAAAATTAGAGTTATGAAGTAGCAATGGAAATAATTTTATGATTTAGCAGTCACCACTATATGAGGTACAGTATGAAAGGGTCGTGGCAAAAGGAAGGTTGAGGACCATTGCCCTAGAGGAAGATGCAAATCTTGGTAGAGTAGAAAGGCAACAAATAAGAGCCAGCACCCCAAAATATGGTTACAATAGTGGCTCCAACAATGAGGACTAGCAAAGAACCACTGTCAGGATGGCACAGGTCTGGGCAGCATTTCATTATATTGTGCATAGAGATGCAATGAGCCAAAACCCACTCGATGGATCTTAATAACAATTACATCAGGACTTGTGTGTTTAACAATATGCTGATGTCGATCTTAAGAGAAACGCTTCTCAGTTTACACCAGGGCTCTCAACCTTGCGCCGTGAACATTTTCGGGTGGGGGAGTGTGTAGAAACACCCTGTCACAGTGATGCCCTGATTCATAACAATAGCAAAATTACAGTTATGAAATAGTAAAGAATATAATTTTATGATTGGGGTCCACTACTACACCAGGAACTGTATGAAATGGACACGGAATTAGGATGTTTGAGAAACATTGTCCCAGAGGAAGACACAAATGTTGGTACAGCAGAAGGGCATCAAAAGTTAGGCAGCCCCTACAAGATGGAATAGATGCAGCAGTGAGCGCAAGCAAAGGACCACTGTGAGAATGGCAAAGAATGGGGCAGCGTTTCATTGTATGGCACGCAGAGTTGCTATGAGCCTAAACCCACTCGACAGCATCTAAAAACCATAACAAAATGACTTATGCGCCTAACAAAGTGCTGAACTATATCTTAAGAAAAACTCCTCTTAGTTTACAGCAGCAGTTCTCCACCTGTGGGCGGTGACCACTTTGGGGGGACTAATGATCCATTCACAAGTGCGGGCCAATTGATAACAGTAGAAAATTACAGTTAATGAGGTAGAAATGAACACAATTTTATTGTTGGGTGAGCACCACTCCATGAGGAACTGTATGAAAGGGCCATGGAATTAGGAAGGTAGAGAACCCCTGCCCTGGAGGAAGACAGAAAGCTTGGTACAGTAGAAGGGCAGCAAAAAGGAGGCAGTCCCAATAAGATGGAATAGCACAGTGGCTGCAGCCATGAGTGCAAGCAAATGAACCACTGTGAGGATGGCAGAGGAGAGGGCAGCCTTTCATTATATTGGTTATAGAGCTGCGATGAGTAACCTCCCCCGCCCCCGACAGCACCTAACAACAACAACAAAAGGATTTGTTCTTCTAATAATATGCTGCAGAAGACCTTAAGTGAAACTCCTATTAGTTTAGAGCAGCAATTCTCAACCTGTTGGTCACAACCTCTTTGGGGTGTCGAATGATGCTTTAACAGGGGTGGCTCATTCCTAACAGTAGGAAAATTACCGTTTTGAAGTAGCAATGAAAATAATTTAATGTTTGGGTGATCATTACTACATGAGGGTCGGTATGAAATGGTTGTTGCTTTAGGAAGATGGAGAACCCCTGCCCTAGAGGAAGACACAAATCTTGGTACTGTAGAAGGGCAACAAAAAAGTGGCAGCCCCTAGAAGATGGAATAGATCAGTGGCTGCAGCAATGAGTGCAAGCAAAGAACCACTGTGAGGGTGGCACAGGATGGGGCAGTATTTCATTATATTTTTCACAGATTTGCTATGAACTGAAACACACTGGACAGCACCTAACAGAAATAACTACAGTACATGTGCTTCTAACTATAAGCTCAAGTAGATTTTAAGAGAATCTCATCTTAGTTTAGAACAGTGGTTCTCAACCTGTGGGCCGTGACACTTTTGAGGGTGCCGAATTACCTTTTCACAGTAGTGGCCAGAGTCATAACTGTGGCAGAATTACCGTTAAGAAGTAGTAATGAAAATGTTTTTATGATTGAGAATTCATCATTATATGAGGAACTGTATGAAAGCGTTTTGACATTAGGAAGGTTGAGAACCACTGCCCTAGAGGAAGACACAAAGCGTAGTACTGCAAACGGGCAGCAAATGAGAGGCAGACCCTACAAGACGGAATAGCACAGTGGCTGCAACAATGAGTGTCATCAAAGAACAATTGTGATGATGGCACATGATGTGGCAGCATTTCATTCTATTGTGCATAGAGTTGCTAAAACTCCTCAACCTGTGGATCATGAACCCTTTTGGGGAGTGAGTGGGTGAACCTTTCACAAGTGTTGCTTGATTCATAAGAGTAGCAAAATTATAGCTATGAAATAGCAGCAAAGAAAGTTTTATGACTGGGGGCCCACCACTACATTGGGAACTGTATGAAAGGGTCATGGAATTAGGAAGGTTGAGAACCACTGCCCTAAAGGAAGACAGAAATATTGGTAGAGTAGAAGGGCAGCAAATGAGAGGAAGACCTGAAAATGATGGATTAGCACAGTGGCTGCAACAATGAGCGCAAGCAAAGAACCACTGCGAGGATGGCACAGGTGGGGGCAGAATTTCATTATATTGTGCATTGAGTTGCTGTGAGCCAAAACCCTCTGGACAACACCTAATAACAATAACTACAGGACTTGTGCTTCTCACAATATGATGAAGTAGATCCCAAAAGAAACTCCTCAATTTAGAGAAGTGGTTCTCAACCAGTGGCTCGCGACACCACGGGGGTTTGAATAACCCTTTCACAGTGGAGGCCCAATTCATAACTGTAGCAAAATTAAAGTTATGAAGTAGCAATGAAAATTTTATGATTGGGGGGTTCATCACTACATGAGGAGATGTGTGAAAGGGTCATGGCATTAGTAAATTTGAGAACCACTGTCCTAGAGGAAGACACAAGTCTTGGTACAGTAGAGGGGAAACAAAAGAGAGGCAGCCCCCCGAAAGTGGGATTAGCACATTGGCTGTAACACTGAGCACAAGCAAAATAACCACTGTGAGGATGGCACAAGATGGATCCTCGTTTCATTATATCTTGCATAGAGTTGCTATGAGCCAGCACACACTCAAAGGCACCAAACAATAAAAAAACAGGACTTGTGCTTCTAAGAATATTCTGAAGTAGACCTTAAGAGAAACTCCTGTTAGTTTAGACCAGTGATTCTCAAACTGTGGAGACTAACGAACCTTTCACATGGGTGGCCTGATTCATAACAGAGACAAAATTATAGTTGTGATGTAGCAATGAAAATATTTTATGCTTGGTAGTATGTCACCACTACATAGGAATGGCATGAAATGGTTGTGGCATTAGGACATTTGACAACCACTGCCCTAGAGGAAGACACAAATCTTGGTACAGTAGAAGGGCCACAAAAAAGAGGCAGCTACCCACAGTTGGATTTGCACAGTGGCTGCCACAATGAGCACAAGCAAAGAACCCCTGTGAGGAGGGCACAGGACAAGGCGGTGTTTCATTATATTGTGCACAGAGTTGCTATGAGAAGTACCTACTCGACGGCACCACCACCACCACCAACAAATGGACTTGAGCTTCTAACAGTGTGGTGACATAGATCTTAAGAGAAACTCCTCTAAATTTAGAGCAGCGGTTCTCAACATGTGGGTTTTGACCCCCTCGGGGGTGAGCTGACCCATATACAGGGGTGGCATGATTCATAACAGTAGCAAAACTAGAGTTATGAAGTAGTAACGAATATAATTTTATGGTTAGATAGTCACAACTACATGAGGAAGTGTATGAAAGGGTCGTGGCATTAAGTAGGTTGAAAACCACTGTCCTAGAGGAAGACACAAATGTTGGTACAGTAAAAGGGCAGCAAAAAAGAGATAATTCGCAACAGGACAGAATAGTACAGTGGCTGGAGCAATCAGAGCAAGCAAAGGAACCACTGTGAGGATGGTACAGGATGGGGCAACATTGCATTGTATTCTGTATAGAGTTGGTAAGAGTTGTTAAGAGTTGAAACCCACTCGATGGCAACTAACAACAACCAAAACAAGAATTGAGCATCTAACAATATACTGAAATATATCTTAAAAGAAACACCTCTTAGTTTAGAGCAGCAGTTCTCAACCTGTGGATCGGGACCGCTTTTGGGGGTCGAACTACCCATTCACAGGGGTCGCCTTATTCTTAATAGTTGCAAAATTACAGCTATGAAGTAGTAATGAAAATAATTTTATGGATGGATGTTCACCACAACATCAGGAACTTCATTAGTGTGCCAAGGTATTAGCAAGGTTGAGAACCACTGGTTTAGAGCATAGTACATTCTGATGAAATACTACATATTTTTAACACATATGAAGAAGGTGAAAAATAAAGGAAATTGGGAGAGGACAGTAGTAGAAAATTCCTATGAGTCAGAATTGCTCTACATCATAGAGTAGCTAAGATAATTAGAAGAAATGATGAAGTCAAAAAGCTGAAGAGAAAATTCCATAGGACACGTGGCAACAGCTTTATGCTATTGTTAGCCCCTTGGGGCCTCCCTATCTTTTGTTGGTTTCCTTAACCCCATCCCCACCACCGTGAATAGACTTCATTAAACTCTCTTTAATTAAACCTCTGCATGGTTTGTTGTCTGCGGGACCCCTAAGATATATCATTTAATTTTCTTGATTGCAATTCATCTCTCTAGCATACAGAAATCATTCAAGAGTTTGTCTTTTGTTTGGTTTTCATCCACAATTGCATTTCCTTTCAGATTTGTTTTCCCTTGAAACATGATCAATAGTTCTTTCCTCTCCAATGAAACCCAAGCCCTACACTGCCTGTCTATGAAGTTCATGTGTGTCCTACATGGGGATCCCAACCATTCCCTAGACCAGTGGTTCTCAACCTTCCCAATGCCGTGATTTTTCATATAGTTCCTCAGTTTGTGGTCACCCTTGATCATAAAATTATTTCATTGCTAATTCATCACTGTAATTTTGCTACTGTGATGAATCAGGCAACCCCTGTGAAAGTGTCATTCGACCCCGAAAGAAGTCACAACCCACCGGTTGAGATCCATTACCCTAGACCAACGTATGGCCCAAGGGTTGTATATGACCCCACAAATCATCAATACCTGCCAGCATCACATATATCACCAAAGAAAAGCATTTGTAGCCATCACATTAGGGGTGAGTTCGATAAATATTTTACCTGTATGCCCCCCATGAATGATGTTATAAATCACCACATGCTCCTTGGCAGAAAAACAGGTTTCTAGCTCCCGCTCTAGACCCAACGTATTCTTCCTACTGCCCTCTTTTCAGAAAAAAAAATATTACTCAGGGCCCCCGGCAATGAAAGAATTTTGTACTATAGCCCACCATCCAGGATAAAATGTAGTTATCTGCTTTGTAGATCCCTGGATTTGTCAGTGCCCAGCAGGTGGGTGGTGTGGCCCGCTTTGGGAAACGAGACTCTAGGTAAATCAGGTGTGCTTCACTCTCTCTGCAAGAATTTCAGTTGAGGATCAAGATCTGTCTTGAATGAAGTGCATCCAGAATGCTCCTTAGAGGCAACACTGGCTAGACTTTGTCTCACATACTTAGACATCAGGAGTTATTAGAAGCAACATCATGGAGAAGGCCATCATGCTTGGTAAAGGGGCACCAAAAAGAGGAAGGTCCTCACCAAGATGGATGGACACAGTTTCTGCAACAATGGGCAAGACATAATGTGATAGTTTATTCTACCAGCCTGGCCGATAAACACAAGTAGGTTTAATTGAAGGGCGGAGAAATAAATGGCTCCGTGAGCCTCACCTTGCTAGCTCTGTGCCTCAAGTTAAAGGGTACACTACCTGTGGGACACCTAGTCTCTGGACTGTGTCACTGTAAGGTAAGGTCCCTTTAAGAACGCTCGATTGGAATGCTCATCTCTGGAGCTGGGTACTGACAGTTGGTGACAGTTGGTGACCTGCCTTGCTGTTTGCTGCCTGGGTATAAATAGCCCAACTCTCCTTACAGAAAAGAAACTGGCAGCTCTCAAGACTTAAAGGACTGCTAGTGTCTCACTGCTTTATAATTTAGAATTTAACTGTTAATTTCTTGTATTATCTATCTATCTATCTACAATATAATGGTTCATTTTCTTGTTATATATCCATCTTTATAAATATATATATATAATTTATAAATATATAATATATATATAATTACTAGCAGTCTGGTTTTGTCTCTCTAGAGAACCCTGTCTAACACACATAACAATTGTGAGGATGGCACAGGAGCAGGCAGTGTTTCTTTCAGTTGTACATAGAGTCGCTATGAGTTGAAACCAACTTGACAGCATCCAACAAAAGTAGATTTGGAGAAAGCATGGCCTGGTCTGTTTACAGTGACCCCACAGAAGTTCCTCATCAGTCTTTGTGCTTGAATGGGCCAGGTGCTCTCACAAACCACCTCTTCAATGGAAAACTTAGATTTTTTTCTTTCTTCCCAGGAACCATCCTGAAATTTAAAATGACTATTTGACACAGAGTTGGTTGTGATTCATGGTGATTCATAGGATATTCAATGGACATAACCTTTCAGAAACAGATGGCTAGGTTTTTCTTCCAAGGTATTTCTGGGTGCACTTGAACCTCCTAAGTTTCTGTTAATGGACAAGGGATTTAACCATTTGTGCTATCCAGGGATGACTTACATCTCTATATATCCTTAAAATTGGCATCTCTCCTCTCTTTGTAAAGTCATGACAATTGTTCTGTTTCAGTAGATTTACCTTCTTTAAATATAAGAATGGCATATAATTCGACCACCTCACAGAAAAAGCCAGAAACTTGTTGCTCTCATTTAATAGTGGTGTGGGCGATTACATATTGGGCTGCTAATCCCAAAGTCAACAATTCAAAACCACCAGCTACTCTTAGGGAAAAAAGTGAGGATTTCCAATCCTATAAAGTTACAGTCTCAAATACCCACAGGAGCAGTTGGACCCTGTCCTATAGGGTAGAACTCAGGTCATGTTGAGTCAGAGTGGATATGATCGCAGTGAGTTTGGTTTGGTTTTTGGACTCCCCTCCTACCACAATATCTCACAATTACTAAGTGCATGTTATGTACTAGTGTTCTAAGAATTGCATGTATATTCACTCATTCCATCCCAATAGTGGTGGTGTGGGTGAAGCATTAGAACTGCTAACCAGAATGTTGGTAGTTCAAACCTACCAGCTGTTCTTCGGGATCAAGATGGGGCTGTCTGCTCTCATAAAGATTTTCAGGGTTGGACATCTGCAGGGACAGTTATTCGTTTATCCTGCTGAGCTGCTATGCATCTGGGTAAACTCAAGACCAGTGGAGTTTTGGTGGCTTTTGTGGGGCAATAGAGAAGCCCTTGACTATTTACCACAAGCTCAGAGAAACCCTCAGCAGCTTCCCATGAGAATGATGCATCAATTTGCTCCAGTACCAGGCACAGCCTATGGGAACGCCTATAGAATGGATCCACTCTGTTCTACAGGCTCACTATGATTTGGAATTGACTGACCCATTGGTAGTTCATCAGCTCCCGTCTATAGGTGAGAACATGAATGCACAGAGAAGTGAAGCCGTCTGGCCCAGGAGTGACAAGGTTATCAAAGGGGGAGCTGGAATTCAAATCCCAGCAGACCAGTCTCAGAGACTACGGGCTTAGTTCCCCCCTCTGCGGAGACTACGGGCTTAGTTCCCCCCTCTGCTGATGTCTTGATTACGAGTGGTTGAATTTTGCCTCCTTTCCCCTACACATAATCTCCACCATCCCCTATCAAGCAAAATTAGCTTAAGCATTGAACAGGCACACTCCAGCCCTGCCTGATTCCACACGCACAGGTGAGAAAAGTATGGCGAGACCATTGGGTTGCTTTAGCTGCCCCCTCTACTCCCACTGCCCCAACACAACCACAACGAAGTCAGAGAAAGCACTCTTGGCCTTGCCACTGCTCCTCAGCCCTGACATGGTGGAGCCTGCCAAAGCCACTCTCTTGGAAACCCACTCGACTGCTCCCTGGGAACTTTCCCTGGAACACTTTGGGACAAAGGAGAGGGAACACACCTGCAATGTAATTAACACTGTAACAAACTTGTTTCCCCCTTGGATAATGACACCATTAGCTGCTTCAATTGTGTATGAAATATAAATTACACGACTCAGAGGTATCATGCCTGAGCAGCCATGATGCTAGGTGAAGAGGCTCTCTATAAATGGCCCCTCCACAACTAGCAGGTCCAAGAAACCCAAGCCCCAATGCCGACAGCTAAGACCAAGGCCCTGTGGTCTTTGAGTGTGCCTGCTTCACAGATCCCACAAGGGAGAATATTTCTGGTGGCCCAGGATGCCAGGCTGGAATGTTCCAGCCATCTGCTTTCATCACCCTGGATCTCCCATTTTCTTTCAATGGAGCTGAATGCTGGACAGCACTCTTTCCTCCCTATCTCTCAGAAAAGTAGAAAAAAGAGGTGGTGGCTGTGGTTGTGGTAATATCCTTCTTGCTAAGGAGCTTAGGTGATGCTGTGGGTTAAGCATCCCACTACTAATTACAAGGCAAGCAGTTCAAACCTACTAGCTGCTCTGAGAGGGAGAAAGATGAGGCCGTCTGACAATGGACAAATTTATAGTGTCAGAAACCCATAGGGTCAGTTCTACTCTTTCATCTAGGGTTGCTATGCATCTGAATTGGCTGGATTCACCAGAAGTAGGTTTTGCTTCTTGAGAGTGTATTTGTACATGTGTGTGTGCACGCCTGTGTGTGCGTGTGTCCGTATTGATGCTTGCGTGGTTTGGAAGCTCAGAGCAGGCAGCTTGAGGCTGCATTGGAAGCAGGTGGACAAGTCCAGTTGAAAAGAGAGAATGGTGAGATCCATTAAGAGGCAGATCCAAACTCGTTCCCCAGATTCCTTCCATATCCATCCTGCCTCCCATTCATTACTCTGTCTGGCTCAAATTACTCCGTATTCTCTCCCTGGCCAGCCCCCCACAGCTTCCTACCCCCTTTCACCACTAGATCTCTGGACACTACTCTAAATCAGCTTGAGATACTCACTGATTGATTAGCTACTGAAGGGTTGGATCACCCACCCTTCTTTTTGGCCAATGAAAGAACTTTCTAAAACCTCATGTCACAAGCAAGTACACTTGCTTTTAGAGAAGAGGCATAGGTGAATTTGTATGTTTCCACCTTGAGAGGGGCAAGCACCACCATGTACAATTAGTAGGTGACCACAAGTATGTCATTTTTGTGATCACTACTCATCTCCCTTGGGGGACCCATTTGCCCCTCTCCTAGCACCCCGATCCCCAGTGCCATGGCTACACTGGGATGGGACATCCATGTGCTCAACCAGGAACTTCCAGGTGGAATCAGAGCCATTGCACCCTCTGCAGAGTCTCTGTGAGGACAGGGAGTTTGGAAACATAGCCTAAAGCTGCAGGAGGAGAAATTTAGGAAATTATCATGCATTTACCCTAATGAAAACTGTACAAATCCCACAACCACCCTTCAAATGCCCTGCCACTGAGCAGAGCCAAAATGAGGAAGAGCCAAAACCCACATATGGGTACAGGAAGAACTCTGGAAGGTGTCCCTGTGGAGGCCGGGGAAGGGGGAGCGTGGAGTTGAGGAGGCTCAGGGGCTCAGGCTCAGGCTGGGAAAGAGCCAGAGTTCCTGTCTACAAAACCCTTTAGACCAGACACAACCCTAGGAAGTTCGACTCTCTGTCTCTCTGCCTAACCACCCACCTCTTACCCAGTCCAGGGTAAGATTCTTTGAACAGAGTTCACAGGGTCAGAGGTGAGAGCTGTCAGCTCCTGTTACTACCCTGACTTGGGAAACATCCCCCACTCTGGAAATCCAAATATGTTCTTGGACATTGATCAAGACCCAGGTCAAGCCTAACCCCGCCCCGCCCTTTTCTCACAGAGGCACTTGGTCAGAATAGCAAATAGCCCTCAATTGTGCCATGCACTCCGCTTCTTCATTCCCTGTTCCCTTCGAACCATATGCTGCAAGAAATTACAAAACTACCAGATGGAGGGCAGGGCGGTGCTTCTTTTTCAGACTTCCCTCTCATTCTTTCTCTGGTTGCAGCAAACCCATTGCTGTCCAGTCAATTCCAACTCGTGGAGACCGTATATAAATGTGTTGGACAGGGTTCTCTAGAGAGACAAACCAGATTGCTAGTAATTATATATAAATATATTTATAAAGATAGATATATAATACAAGAAATGAACCGTTAAATTATATACAGATAGATAATACAAGAAATTAACAGTTAAATTACAAAAGCAGTGAGACACTAGCAGTCCCTTAAGGCTTGAGAGCCGCCAGTTGCCAGTCCCTTCCTGTAGAGAAAGCTGGGCTATATATATACCAAGGCAGCAAACAGCAAGGCAGGTCACCAACTGTCACCAACTGTCGGTCCCCAGCTCCAGAGACGAACTTTCCAATTGTGTGGAATTAAAGGGACCTCAACTTACAGTGACACAGTCCACAGGCTAGGCATCCCACAGGTAGTGTGCCCCTTTAAATTGAGGCACGGAACAAGCAAGGCGAGGCTCACCGAGCCATTTATCCCTCCGCCCTTCAATTAATCCTACTTGTGTTTATCGGCCAGGCTGGCACAATAAACTATCACAGTAAGTTTTCCAAGGTTGTACAACATTATTGGAACATACAGCCTCATCATTTTCCCTTGAAACAGCTGGTGGGTTTGAACTGTCAACCTTTTAGCTAGCAGTTCAACATTTACATGACAGTGCCTTGAGAGTGGTGTGTCATAGTCTGCAGACACCGTGGGAAGGAATCATTGTTCTGGCTTATTTTCATAAGGTGGGGTTCTAGGTAGGCAGGTATGAGGTAGGTGTAAGTGGAAATCGGCTTGATGGCAACAAACAACAACACTGATGTCATTGTTTTAGGGCTGGGGGACTGAGGCCTATGAGGCATGGAGCTAAGTAACAGCTACTTCAGGTTTGTTTGGTACTTCGTTGCTGAGCTCTGTTCTAGATACTGGGAATACAGCTAGAAAGAAGGTGCCATCTCTGTTCCTGGGATTGAGAAATGAGAGGGGTTGGAAAACTTCCAGTCCTGTTAGTACTGGGTGGAAACATTGTTTCTGCTGTTAGATGCCATTGAGTCAGTTCCAACTCCTAGCTACCCTATGGACAATAGAACGAAACAACACCCAGTCCTGCACCATCCTCTCAATTGTTGTTATGTTTGAGCCCCTTGTTGCAGCCACTGTGTCGATCCATTTACTGAAGGTCTACCTCATTTTCACTGCCTCTCTCTTCACCAAGCAGGATGTCCTTCCTCCTCCAGGGACTGGTCTCTCATTAACAGTCTGTCCAAGGTAAGTGAGGGGAAGTCTCACCATCCTTGCTTCTAAGGAATATTCTGGCTGTACTTCTAACCCAAATTTGTTTGTTCTTTTGGCAGTTCATAGTAATTTCAATATTCTTCACCAGCATTGCAATATAAATGCATTGGTTCTTCTTTGATCTTCCTTTTCAATGTCTAACTTTCACGTGCATAGAAGGCCATTGAAAATATGACCAAGATGGCTTTAGTCAGGTGCACCTTAATCTTCAATATAACATCCTTGCTCTGAAATACTTTGAAGAACACCTTTTAAAGAGGTCTCTGGTGCCAGCACGTGGCCCCATTAAGGGTGAGGAGGCGGGGCGCACAGGTGGAAGTCCATGGCCCCTTTAAGGCTTGGCCTACTTGGTAGCAGCTGGAGCCACTATTAAGGACAAGGCAGGAGGCCAGCCAGCATTTCCTATGGAGGCCAAGGCCTCAGAAGCTGAGCAGTCTAAGCGCTGAGTGAGCCAGCCTCTGAGCCGCATCATCTCCATGGGCCAGAATGACCTGATGGGCAAGGGTTAGGACTTCACAGACCAGGTGTGACCTGTGTGGCCTCCCTGACCCCTCCCAGACTCCTGCCCACCCGGGCCTTGCCACCATGATCCATGATGTGAGTCTGCATCCAACCTGGCACCTGCCCAGCCACCAGTACTACCGCCCTGCCCGGCCCACCCACCTGGGAGCACACTCTAGGCCCTCTGCCCCCACCCTCCCAACCCAGGGTCCAGTCCAGGCCAGGCACACGCCTAGGATCCCTGTTCCAGTCCCCTGCCCACCTGTGCCTGGGCCTGCCACAAAGACCTTGCCCCAGACGCTCTGCCTACCCAGGAAACACCCCCTGCCCAGCTTGCCCCTGGCTCATGTGGGCCCTGCCCCTGGACCCCTGCCTGCCCAAGACCTTGTGTTAGCCTGGCTGGCTATGGGGGATGGAGAGGAGGAGGGACCCTGCGCAGGCCCCTGTACCCCATCCCACTTGGGATACCCTAGGTTGGTCCAGCTCCCAAGGCGGCTCCCCTCCCCCAAGCCAACATACCCAGAACCCTATTGGGCCCACTGGGTACCTGAGACCTCCCCATCAAGTGCTCGGGATATGTACCCCCAGCCTGGAATGGGCTCCTAGATTGCTAGAGCCCTATTCCCCTCTTCTTAAGCCCCAACTACGTAAGATCCCTAGAAAGTGTCTGTTTGTGGGGGCCCTTGTGTGGTCACACTCTGGCTGTAAGGGGCTAGGCTGTGGCTCTTGGAACTTGTCTTCTCATTCTGAACCTTTAGGCCATTGTTCCTTCCACAGGGCAGTTCTACAGGAGTGGCAGGGAACTCTATTCTGGAGTGGAGTTCGCCAGAATTGAGTGGGGGGTGCCCTGGCAGGGATGCCAACTTGGGAGAAGAACCCGTCTCCCCTTTCTCTTTCCCAGCTACAAAACAATTTAAAAAGGAAGAGGTCTCATAGAGCAGATTTACCCAATGCAATACGTCCCTTGAGTTCTTGACTGGGGCTCACATGATCATTTATTGTGGATTGGAGCAAGAAGATAGCCCGGAGCACTTCAGTCTTTTCTCCATTTATCATGATCATGTTGTAGATGACAGGGTCATAATTACGTACAATATGTCCCTGGGACCCAGCTCCTGGGGAGACCCAAACAACTTGATGAAAAGAAGACAGAGAGAAGACAAGCACTCTGAGCCCTTGTTTGGAAAGAAGTCCTTTGTGAATAGAGAGCTGCAAGGATATTGGAGTTCCTGAAGGGGGGCAAACAGTTCCACATTCGACTATTTAACAAATCATTGGCAGTTGGAACCCACCCAGGGACACCCTGGAGGAAAGGCCTGGCAAAATGCTTAAAGCCTGTAGTCTTGAAAGTCCTATGGAATGCACATATGGCGTCACCATGAGTCAGAATCAACTCTCTCGTGCCTGTTTGGTATGGGGAGAGGAGCGATGGGGTATAATGTTGAATCCAAGAAGAGGAAATTTTGGTAACCATTAATGTGACTTCTGACCGAATTAATAACAATAATACGCACTTTTGTGGGAGAAAGATGAGGATTTCTACTGCTCTAAATATTTAGTGTCAGAAACCCACAGACAGTTCTACCCTGTCCGATACTGTCGCTGATTTGGTGTCAACTGGATGGCAATAAGATAGCAACTATCTGCTGAAAGGTTGCCATGTGGCAGGGCTTGTGCCAAGTCTGTTATGGTTATGCCTATGATCTTTGCGGAAGACAAAGACCCTGCTTATGATTACTGTTTCTATTGTCAGATCACTTCATTGTCCAGTCTTGGCTCTATATCCATGTAGCTCCATGACTTTTGACAAATCATTGAAACCCTTTTGTGCTGCTGTGTGTAGAAGGGAAGTGAAAAATAGTTCTTAGCTTGAGTTTTCGAGGTTGAGATTGAATGCTAGAAATACCTTCTTGTTAGTCGCTAGCAAATCAAATTTGACTCCTTGTGACCTTACATCTGATAGGACATATTACTGCCAGATCCTATGCAATCTTCCTGACCATTGGCAGGTTTGAGGTCATTGTTGCGGTTATTGTGCCAGTCCGTGTCATGAAGAATTTCCACAGATCCACTACTTTACCAAACATGATGTCCTCTTCTCGCAATTGGTCTTTCCTAATGACATGTCCAAAATCAGCATGACAAAATGTTGCCATCCTCTCTTCTAGGAACATTCTTTGAAGAATGTCCTGGCTCGATTTCCTCCAAGACTGATTCCCATTCGTTTGGCCACCCACAGTATGCTCAATACACAGTCTTTGCCATCACGGTCATTCAAATGCCTCAATCCTTCTTAGAATCCTGGTCCTCACTGTTGTCCTGGTTAGAAATTCCATTTCAGATCTGCTGAAGTGGAATCTGAGTTTCTGTTAAGCCCCAAGGGCATTGCATTTGTGTGCCTGCTAGAAGCACAGATGGGGAACAACATCTGGCCAATAGTAAGTGCTATATAATTATTGCTTGTGATCAGTGTTATTATTTATCATCCCATCTAATCTTTCCAGCACACTCACATGTCAGGAAACCAAGATTCTGAGCCTGACAGTGCCTTCGCTGAGGCTACCCCTCAGGAGAGGGCAGGGGCTTTATGCAAATCGAATATAAGATAAGAACAGTTGGCCTGAGTGGAGGGACTTTCATTGCTAAAATAGAGGAACAAGTTGTTGGGTATGTGGGAGGAAAGGCATCTAAAGAAAATCAGGAGAGTGCTCTGAGGCTCTGGAGTTCTGACTACAAAGACACATAACCTTGCTCCCAAACCTCCTCTTTTCTGGCAGTGACATAAACCAAGCATTTGCTCTTTTGCCCTGTACAATCCAGTGGCCTGAAGAACATTCTAAATGATGTACAACCATCACCCCCATCTTGTTTCAGAACATTTGGATCACTCTGAATGGAGACACAGCCAGTGCTCCTTAACCAGTCACTCCCCATTGCCTTCGTCACCCAGTCCTTTTCAACCATGACTCTGCTTGCTGTCTCAATGGATTTGCCTATGGATTCTGCATATTTCATATCAAGCTCTCATTTTGGTCTGACTTGTTTCACTCAGGTTTTCAAGGGTCCTCCATGGTGTTCCAAAACATCATTCCTTTTTAGAGGATGAATAATATTCCATTGTATGACTTAGATATTGTTTGGTTTATCCATTCTTCGGGCCCCAGGCATTTTTGTAACCACCACCTTTCAGCTATTGTGTGTAGTGCTGCAGTGAACTTGTATACTACTATCTCTTTGAGTCTCTGTTTGTTATTCTTTGAGGTATATACTTAGATGTAGAATTGTGAGGTGGTCAAGGATTTCCTCTTCCTTGGATCCCTGATCAACGCTCATGCAAGCAGCAATCGAGAGTTTAAAAATGCATTGCATTGTGTTCGGTATATATTCACAAGACCTCTTTAGAGTATTGAAAAGCAGGGATGTTATTTTGAGAACTAAGGTTCAGACACAAGCCATAGTATGTTCAAACACTTCCTATGCATGTAAAATTTGGATATTGAATAAGGAAGGCCAAAGAGGAATCGATGCATTTGAATTTTGGTGCTAGGGGAAAAAAGTACCATGGACTACCAGAAGTACCAAGAAACTTGTCTTGGATGAAGCACAGGCCAAATTCTCCTTAGAAGTAAGGATGGCCCGATTTTGTCACCCTTTGGCCATGTACTTTCAACATGTTGTCAGAAGAGACCAGGCCCAGAAAAAGGATATCATGCTTGGTTAAGTGGAGGGGCAATGGAAAAGAGGAAGGCTCTCATGAGATGGAAGGACATGGGGGCTGCAGTAATGGCCTCAAACATAAGAAAAATTGTGATGATGGTACCGGGGGGGCATTTTGTTCTGTTTTACATAGGGTTGTTATGAGTGGGAACCAACTGGACCGAAACTAAGAATAATAGTAAATCTCTGGCTGGTTAAGAAGGAACAAGCATTTTTCATTTTCTCTATGAGCCAGGCACTGAGAAGACCCTGAAGGTCCAGACAGAAACAGCGCTTGGCCCCTACCCATGATGGGTTCCCTGTCTAGGGGTGAGGCAGCAGACTCCCACTTTTGGTTGAGACCTATTGCAGCCTCCTTGGGGTGTCAGTGCATGCTGGAGAGACTCCAGTTAGAGACTTTTCATTTCTCTATACCCTCCTTTAAGGAACTGGAAGAACATTAGAAAAAAAAAACAATCCCCAGAGATTTCTGTTGCACAATTAGACAAAAGGAAAACAGTGGGGCCTAAAGAGAATGAATGGAGAATACAGAGCTGTGTCTGTGTCCTTGGCCATGCAGCTATCAATCAGCACAGTTGAGTTCCGGAATCAGGAAGGGAAGATCCTCAATATCTGGATCTACCAGGTGTAGAAGGAGTAGCTTCAAAGCTAAAGAAGGATAAGCCCTCTTTCACTTCTAGGAGGAACTCACCTGGGGAGAACTCACTCAGGTGGGACTGCACTGAAGCCTTAGAACTGGGAGGGTCCATAGGAGCATGTTCAATGCCAGAATGGTGGCTTCCCATTCAAGAGTTTCTAGCATATTCCAGCTCATGAATGGTCTTTGCGGAGTCGCTTGGTTCTTTTTCTGTGACTTCTGTGACATCACTCGAGCACATCATCCCCTCTAGCCAGGAGCAGTGGCAGGAAAAACCTGTTAGGGAGAATTGGGAGAGTGAACTAGGAGATATTCCCTATCCAGATTGCAGCACAGATCTGGGCTGTCTCCTTCAGCAAAGGCCCCGTGGGGTGGGGGCTTGACTTTTCTGATTCTCTCCAGTTAGAAGTCAGCAAGGAGCTAAAGAAGTGTGAATGGAAGAAAGCAGGATGATGAGCTGACAGCTTTGTCATGAGGAAATAATAGCCAGAACGGCTCCAAGTGGGGATGAGCAGATGGCGGGTAAGGGGACACACATTCTGCTACCAAGGGGAGAGTGAGGAGCAAGAGACCAGCAAAGACTAGTCTCAAAGCCATCTCCAATAATATTTCCCCAACAGACTGTTTTCCTCTCTCCATTATAAACACGTCAGCCTTCACCTGCACCAAGCACCGAACCCCTCAATGCGGCCTTTATCTGCCCATTCCTCCCACCAATTGGTCCCGGCTGCTATGGAAACTATGGGGGTGAGTAACATGATCCCGCTATTAATATAAACCTCCCTGATTTCAGCACAGATCAATCAACCCCTCCCCCAACCCCATATCTAAGGGGAAGTTCCTAGGGGAAAGTAAGGAAAAAATAAATTCAACACAGGACAAGAACAACAGTGAAAAATGGACAAAGAGAGGGAGTGATGTAATTCCAGAGTGTTAATCAATTCCTTTTGTCCGTTCAGCAACCATCCTCTCCCCCAGCTTAACTCCCTGAAGGAGGAAGGAACTCTCAGTAGGTGTCTGCCAAGGTGAGGTTTCAGGCCACTTGGGGGCTTCTGAGGGATCCCTTCCAAATTTGCCTTCCCTCCCTTCAAAAGAAAGTCACTGCAACTCACCAGCCAGAGTGGGCAAGGCTATCACTGAGTTGCACGTTTAAGGTTTATGTCTTGGGGCAGATTGTAGCTCACAAAATGCCTTCAAGGGATTGTTTCTTCCCTACAAGCTCTTCCAGAATCTTGTCATTCCGCATCCAAAGTTGGAGTCTATGTTTCCTCCCTTGAACCCATGCAGGCCTTATGGCTCTCTAGGAATAAAGTATGGCAGGTGAGGTGCGATGCGACTTCTGAGGTAATATAGCTCCCACCTGGCTCTTTCTCTGCACAAGACCCTCAGAGTCCAAACCCCTTGCTGTGAGGAAGTGTGGTGAAGAGGCCACATGCAGATGCTGACAATAGTCCCTCTTAAAGTCCCAGCAAACACTAGTGGCCATTGTCAGGTACACCAGTCGGGAAGCTGTGTGAGGTGGCTTCATCATCAGCCATTGCCGGATGGAAACTCCACAGAACAGTCTGCTAGCTTCGTACTGCCAATCCCCAGAACCATAGGAAATAATGACTGATAAGGAAGATAATAATTGACTGCAATTTTGTTTCACACCAGAAGAAATGCACTGGGGTTATAGCTCTGGAGCCACAGTCCTGACGCAGATGTATTAAATAATTTATTGATTATCTAGTGATTCTTCCTGGTCCTCACCCTTCCCAGCTTCCCTGTGCCCACCCAGTCCAAGCAGCTGCTTCATGACTTATTCTGTAAAACTATGTGCGGGTAAGTCAGAAAGCATTGCTCTAAAACCACAGACACTTTATTAAACAAAAACATCCAAATGTGAAGCGACTGTTTCTAGACATAGCCTCCTTCTTGGTCTACATCCTGGGAGGCAAACTTTTGAGACAGAAGAGCCAACTTTGTCCCTCACAACAATTGAAAGATTCTTTGAGAGAGATAAAAATATATTTTTTTACAAATTCAATCACCATTATCTGAATAATAACTGTCCTTGGAAAGGTTTCCATTTTACTTCAGAGCCACATGCGTGGACCGAGAGCCCCGCAGTGTATCCCTGATCCCTGCTCTATAGACTTCTGTAATTATTCTCTGAGGTCTTCTCTGCTTATATACACTTCCAGTCACACGACATACCATGACCAACAGGGTCGTTTTGGCATCATTGAAGGACATGGATCACTTGCTTTGGCATGTTCTTTGATCGTACTGTGTCCCTTGAGAAATCTATCCAGATGATCCCTTTCAGATCCCCAAACCAAAACAGTCACCATCACCTTCTGAGCTGCTGTCTCTGTTTTGAATTTCACTGGCAGAGCAGATCCCTTCAGAAGCCACAGTTTTGATTAGAAGCTTTTTTTTTTTGGGGGGGGGTGGTGTCACACACCTAACAAGATTAAAACAAAACAAAGAAACAACAACAAAAACCCTCACTGCCATTGATGCCAATTCATAGCAAACCGATAGGACAGGGTTAGAACTGCCTGTCCTTTGAGATTCTGAGACTAACTTTACAGCAATAGACAGCCCTGTCTTTCTCCTGCGGATTAGTTGGTGGTTTTGAACGGTTGACCTTGCAGATCAAAACTGAATACGTAGCCACTACTCCACTGGGGATCCCTCTAAGACAAGAGTACTAGGGAGCGAACTTACCCGTAGCCATCACCTGATGGCAGAGACATGTTTCCATGTGTGTTATTGGAATAAACCTGTGCATGACCAGGATCCCATGGAGCAATATTCCCTTACTCTTGCACATACACAGCCCTGGCTGCCCTCCATAACTCCCTATCCTCATTGTTCTGGGCTCCCTGTGTCTTCCCAAGATGCCCTCCACAGTGCTGCCATGTGGGCTAACCAGAGAAACCTTTGCACTTCCGCACCCACAGAATCTTTCCATTGCTCAAGTTGGGGGTCTCAGAAGCGGATTTACTCTTCACCACCCTCTGTGGCTGAGCTACCCACCTCAACTTCTTCGTGTCCAAGGGCCGTCTTCTCTTCACCAACCACATATCCACGATGTGCCACTTGCAGCACCTGGTCTAGTGGTTCTGGAACCAGACCTTGACTTCACTCTTGGTCCTGCTCAGGAAGCAGGCAAGCCAGGCACTCCTGGCTCACCAGGTGCTTGAGCTGCTCACAGGTCCCCTCCAGCCCAATGAGTTACTACTTGCCATCCGTCTCCAGGATCACCTCCCACTCCCACCCTTATATTTTATGCGCTAGGTTGGGGTGGATGGTTTTACAACAAACATAATAATAACAAACTAGAGTGATGTTGGACATTAGGAATGAGAATGTGGGCTGTAATGCACCATTTGTGGCAACAAACTCATTTGAGCTTTTCTGCCTGTGAAAACACAGAGATTCAATTGGTTTTTTTGTGTGACCTAGTTGATGGTTTATTTCATGCTGGGTACACACAGCAATCATCGGTCACCAATTTATTATAACATGCTGTGATGGAGAGAGACAGTTGACAATTTTAGCCCATGTGTTGAGGCTGTGCACCCAAAAAAATGGATGTCACATATCCAGTGGGCACTCATCTCAGCCATTTGTGGGTGGATGTCAGTCTTATCTATGTCATCTGATAAATTTTGGTTGTCTGTTCTTTGCTGTTCATAACGTTTTCAGTGGATAAGTCCTCAAAAGTGGACAGCCTATTTCTTCTATGTAGCCTGCTCTTAGTCTGGATGTTCTGTTGAAAATGTTCACCTTGGGTGACCCTGCTGCTATTTGAAATACCAATAATACAGCTTCCAGCATCCCACCAATACACAAGCCACTTCAGTATGACAAACTGACAGGTTATGAGTACCGGCTTCTGTCATATTGCTTTGTGCTCACAAACTTCTTGAAGGTTTTAGACATCAGCGGGCCTCAAACTTGAGCAGGCATCAGAATCACCTAGAGGATTTCTTAAGACAGATTTCTAGACTTTACCTTCAGACTTCTAAATTCAGTCGTTCTGGAGTGAGGCCCTAAAATGCTCTGTTTGTGCTTAACAACTTCCCAGATGATGCTGCAGGTCCACAGATAACACTTTCACTTGCCACCTCTATTCTTCTTCCCCTTCCTTTTCAACCTCTTACAATATGGTTTCCCCCTTCATAATTGTTTCTATGGGGGGGGGGCAATGCTTTGGGAATATAGTCTAGCCTAATGACACCTGCTCATCCTTTGGCCTCCATTGACCTCTGTGTATCATTAAATGCCAAGGGACCATGCTTTCCTGTTTGCTGCTCCTTTTGCCTTGCTGCATGTCTTTTCTAGTGCTGTATGCTCCTTAGTACTCACTCACCTTGTTCCTGGCACCACGAGTGTCCAGAGGCTTTGGTAACAAATTGCCACCAGTTCACAAGAGACACTTAGTTCTCTCATAGTTCTGGAGGCTAGAAGTCTGAAGTAAAGGTGTTGGCAGGGCCATGCTTACTACCAAGGCTCTAGGGAATTTTTGGTTTCTTTTTGTAGCCTCAGGGAAATCTTAGCTGATGACAGCACAACTCCAATCTTTGCCTCTCTCTTCACTTGACAGTTTTCCATTTGAATCGGTCTGTGGATCTTCTCTTCCCATGAGGGCATCAGTCATACAGGATTTGGGTTCAGTCTAATGACCTCCTTGTATAACTAATTACACATGCAAAAATCCCACTTCCATTTGAGGTCATGTTCACAATGCTTAGCTGAGCTGCAATCCTCGAGGTCATTAGTTTGACACCACCAGATGCACTTTGGGAGAAAAACGGGGCTTTTTTAATCTCGCAAAGAATTACCGTCTTGGAAACCCACCGGGGCAGTTCTACCCTATCTTATAGGGTCTTTATGAGGTGGCATCAACTTGATGACAATGAGTTTTAAGTGGACTGGTTCTTCAACATATTTTTTATGAGGGGAAGAATACAGTTCAATCCATAACACTTCCTCATCTGAAGAGCTGACACTCTTTGGTGTTCTCTTTTTTCTGGTTCCTACTGATGAAGAAGCTCTGCATGAGGTCAAGAAAAAAAATTCAAGTCTCAAGTTGCAATCTTGAAAGATTCTGTAAACAAAATAATGAATGATAAAAGAAACATCAAGAGAAGATGGAAAGACTACACAGAGTCACTGTACAAAAAAAGCACTAGTCAACATTTCACCATTTTAGGAAGTAGCATATGAACAAGAACCAATGGTGCTGACACAAGAATTTCAGACTTCACTGAAAGCATTAGCCAAGCACAAGGCTCCAGATATTGATGGAATATCCATAGAAATGTTTCAGCAAGCTGAAAAAGCACTGGAAGCACTCACTCATCAATCCTAGGGAATTTGGAAGAGAGTTACTCAGCCAACTGGCTGGAAGAGATCAATATTTGTCCCCATTCCAAAGCAAGGTGATCCAACAAAATGCTCCAACTATAGAACAATATCTTTGATATTGCACACAAGGAAAATTTTGCTAAAAATCATCCAACAATGGTTGCAGCAGTATATTGACAGGGAACTGCCAGGAGTTCAGGCTGGATTCACAAGAGGATGTGGAACAAGGGATATTATTGGTGATGTCAGATGGATCTTGGCTCAAAGCAGAGAATACCAGGAAGATGTTTACTTGTGATTCATTTACTATGCAAAGGCATTCAATTGTGTGACCCATAATAAACTTTGGATAACTTTAAGGAGAATGGACTTCCAGAACACAATAAAATGTTACAAATTTGTACATGGATCAAGAGGTAGATCTGTTAACAGAGTAAGGACACATTGAATGACTTAGAGTCAGGAAAGGTGTTAGGGTTGAATCCTCTCACCATACTTTTTCAATCTGTATGCTGAGCAAATCATCAGAGAAGCTAGATTACATGAAGAAGAATGTGGTATCAGGATTCAAGGGAAGGCTTATTAACAACCTGAGATATACAGATATTCAACAACTTTGCTTGGTGAAAGGGAGGAGGACTTGAAGCACTTGCTGATGAAGAGCGAGGATTACAGCCTTCAGTATCGGTTACAAATCAATGTAAAGAAGACCCAAATCCTCACCACTGGACCGATAGGTAACACCATGATACATGGAGAAAATATTTTAGTCATCAAGGTCTGTGTCTTACTTGGATGCACAATCAATGTTCACGGAAGCAGCAGTTGAGAGACCAAAAGAAGTATTGCTTTAGGTAAAGCTGCTGCTCAAGACTGCTTTAGATTGAAGAGCAGACCGTGACTTGGGTCAGGCACACCTTAGTCCTCAAAGTCCCAGTCTTCTCCATTGCATCCTATACATGGGAACGTTGGACATGGAATAAGAAAGACCTTAGAAGAATAGAAGCATTTGAGTGTGGTGCTGGGGAGGAATATAGAACGTTAAATGGACTGCTAAAAAGACAAAACGATCTATCTTGGAAGAAGTAAGGTCAAGGTGCCTTACTTTGAGGCACTTACTTAGAGGGAAAGGATGGCAAGACTTCACTTTGGACATATAGTCAGGAGAGGCCAGTCCCTGGAAGAGGACATGTTTGGTAAAGTGGAAGGGCAGTGAAAAAGAGGAAGGCTCCCCTGAGATGGATTGACACTGTAGCTACAACCATGGACTCAGGCATAGGAACAATTGTGAAGGCAGCACAGGACAGTGCAGTGTTTTGTTCTGTTGTGCATTGGGTCGCTTTGGGTCAGAGCTGACATGACCTCAAAATAACAACTGATGAAGATCAAGGATGGCAACCTTCAGTGTGGATTATAACTCAATATAAAGCAAACCAAAATACTCACAACGGGACCAATAGGTAACATGATAAATGGGGAAAATATTTAATTTTTCACGGTTTTCATTTTTCTTGGCTCCACAAATAATACTCATGGAAGCTGCAATCAAGATATGAAATGAAGCATTAGGTTGGATATATTTGCTGCACAAAGTCTCTTTAAAGTTTTGAAAATAAAGATGTTACTTTGAGAGCAAAGGTTCTCCTGGCCCAAGTCATGGCATTTTCAATCATCTCATATGCATGTGAAAGTTGGACATTAGATAAGGAAGATGGAAGAATAAGTGATATATTTGAATTATGGAAAAAATTTTGAAAGTACCATAGGCTGCCAGAAGAACAAACAGATCTATCTTGGGTAAAGTATACTCAGAATGCTCTTTAGAGGCAAGCATGGCAAGAGTTCGCTCATGAACTTTGGACATATTGTCAGGAGAGGCAAGTCCCTGGAGGACATCACGTTTGGTAAAATAGAGGGGCAGTGAAAAAGAGGAAGGCTCTCAACATGGATTGAGACAGCGGCTGCAATAATGGGCTTAGACATAAGAACAATTGTGAGCATTGTGCAGGACTGGGTTGGGTTTTGTTCTGTTGTACATAGGGTCACAATGTGTCAGAAGTGACTCAACTGCACCTAACAAGAACAACAACTGGCATCTGTCAATGCCTTCCAAATGTATGGCTCTAGCCATAGCCTCTCTCCTGATGTCCAGGCCCACATTTCCCCCAGTCTACTGGGTGTTTCTAGCTGAGTGTCCTCCAGGTATCCATCATGGTCAGCATCATTCTCCCATCTTTCTTGGCTAATGTACTTTGTGTCCCTTAGTCCTTTATGGCTACACAAGTTAGCTACCTCGTCCTCAAATTCAAATGATTATCAGATCCTAACCATAAATGCTTCTCCAATTCCCTTCCTCCTTTCTAGTTCATCCTCACCTGGAACCTTTTGTTTGGACCCGCAGTAGTTCTTGCCTGGACCATGACCATGGCTGTCTGAGTGATTTTCTCATCCTTAGATGCATCTCCACTTTTGTGTGCCATTACCAGTTAGATTTCTGACATGGAGATAAGGCTGTATCATTCTTTGGTTTTAAAATGTCAATGACTCTTCATAACTCTGCAGATGCTCTTCTCAGACCCTCTGATGACACCAGGCTGCTTGAACAACTCCTGTGCCATAGAGTACCCAGGGGAGCCCAGAAACAGTGACTGAGGGGTGAGTAGCTACAAGTCTCTAATTCTCTTACTTCCATGGAGACCATGCTTGAGGCGTCTTTTATCCTGTCTCCAGAGTGACCCTGAAGGATTGAGCTAAATTGTCTCTCATAGAACTTGGTAGCACACTTTGACATATTTTGTTTGCCTTATACCTTTTTCTCCCTCCCATTCTAGCTTTTCCTGGTAACACCTAATAAATCATTTCCATAAGAATCATGCTCATAGTTGGCTTCCAGGGACCTTGGTCTAAGGCAAGATTTTATAGGGTAAAATTAAAACTTATTAACTTGGAATTCAAAGCCTTTCAAAATCGGTTCTGAGCTATGTTTTTGGATCTATTATTCCTGTGTCCCATCTGACATGACAGTCACATGTAGAACCTGAATCCCCACATTTCGTGTGCTTCCACACTCCCATGGCTCTGATGAGGCATTGTGCCTGTGGGGAGTGCCAATCCAGTCCCTGCTTGGAGAACCAGCACAAATGCCACGTCTTCTGTGAAGCCTTCGGAAGTCTGTCTTCTGGCTCCACTGTCCATGTTCCCTTTGCCTTCATGTTTTATGCATTTCCGTGATTCAATATTTATTTGGATGAATGGCTCATTAGCCTGCTTCCCACATTCCATTGTGAACTCCCTAAAGGATGACCACGTTTCCATAATTATTGTATTCTCACTGCCTGGGCGAGTATTTGATCCATAATAAGCACTCAATAAATGTTGAGTAAATGAATTTTATGTAAGGAAGTAGAATTTAACACTTACCATTTGTCGGGCTTTGTTTTAAGTCCTACACATTAAAAAAAAATTTTAGGGAGGAGAGCAACAGAGGATCATCAGGGGATAGGCCTTCCGCAGGTACCATGTAGGCTCTGCCCCAGGATCCCCTTACTCTGGGATCTCACCCCTTCCCACCTGAACACGGAGACCTCTTAGTGCTGCACTCTGGCCTCTGAACGTGGCCCTAGGAAGTGAGAGAGGTATCCCTGGGAGCAGTGGGGTGAAGGCTCTGGGCCTGGAAGAATGAAAGCTGCCTGGGTGTGGGAGTGGAGGTGGTCCTAGGGAGGGGTGCAATAACTGTGGTCACCCAACAAGAGGAGCATGACTCATCGGCTTTCCAGATAGCAGACAGGCTTGGAAATAGAATAATGAGGCTGAGGGGGGGGGGGCTTATGTACCACTAGAATCCTAGGCTTGGGTTGGGAGGCTAGATGCTTGGACCGTTCCTGGCAGGAGCACAGCAGCACCAGTGGGCCCACCTTGAGCCACTCCCTCTATTTCCCAGGACTGCGCAGGCCCAGAGCGAGGCTGCCCCAAAGTGTGGGGCCTGCGGAGCTGCGTGGTGGCGCACTTCGGTCCCAGGGACCACAAAGCACCAGCCACTGCCTCTTGTGAGGGCTTAATGTTCACGCAGCAGGGCTCCGACTGCTGCATCTGGGTCTGGCAACCCATGTGCCTCTGCCGCAAGCGATGCAGAAAGGAGTCCAGCTTCACCTGCCTCTCAGAAGGCCTCACTTAGTGAAACCTCTGCCACCTAGAAGCAGAGGCGTGTTTGTGCGGCCTGTGCATCGTGCCCTTCAAGGTAGTTCTGGGCTGGCCCCCCAGCAGCCCCAGGCCTCCAGATCCTACAGTGCACCCGACCCAGGGACCACGCAGGAGCCGCCTGAGACAACAGCATGCACCACACAAGGGAAGTCACCTGATGTGCCAGAGCCAAGCTGCAGTGCTTTTCAGCAACCCATCACAGCAGGCTGTGGCTGTTCTTGGCATGGCCAGCCTGCACTTTGAAGTCAGCGGGCGCCCCCTGCCCCCCATCACCTGGGAGCAGCAGAGTGAGCAGCCTGAGAACCTGATCCTGCGCCCGGACCAGATGTAAGGCAACATGGTGGTCACCAGCATCCGGCAGCTTGTACTGTGCAATGCGCGGCCCTTGGACTCTGGGCTCTACACTTGCACTGCCCACAATGCAGCGGGCCTGCTGTGCGCAGACTTCCTGCGCTCAATGGTGCAGCAGGGCTTGCCAGACCAGGGCTCCCTGTGCAAGCTCTGGATCCCTTGCCTGCCCCATGCGCTCCGCGCCTGCTACACAGCCCTGCATGGGTCCTGCCACCCTGCGCCTGCTGTGGCATTTTGACCTGCAGCACAGCAACAGTGTCACTTTTGGGCCCGGTGGCTGCGATGAGGGTAAGTCCTGCACAATTATTAACTCCTCCAATTCACCAAATGCTCGTATGAAGCAAGTACTATTGTTATTTGACAGAAGAGGAGGTCAGGGCATGGAGAGGTCAAATGACTAGCCCAAGGTTACAGAGTGAGTCAATAGAAGAGTTAGATTTAGAAGAGTAATCTGATGTCTGAGATCTTCACTCAACACTCTGCTATTCTGGACAAAGACGGTTCTAATAGCAACTGTTGCAAAGGAGGTTCACAGCCTCTTAGGTACTTCTAGGTAGGGGATAAAACTGAGACAAAGAGGGGAAATGGCCGAGTTTCACATTGGGTTATAAACAGCCAAGGTGGCAATTGAACCTTTTTTTTTCTGACTCCTAATCTAATACCCTCCTACAAAACAGCAGAGATGGGCCTTGAGAGCATCTCATGATAAATCCTCTTGTTTGAGACTCAATGCCACTAGTTTGGGTACCAGCCTGTAAAAACAGGGCAGATAGTTGTTGTCAGGGAAACCTGGTTCCTCGGTAGAAGTTGCTCCGTGGCTGGTTATGGGTTAATAGTGGTCATGTACATTTTCATGCTCTGTGAGTGTAACTTCCATGACTGATGGTCATAGGTAGAATTGCTTGGACTTTAGATTTGTGAACCTGATGCCCATAAACTACATTTTCATATAGAATACATGTCTGAGAAGCAGGCCTGTTTTAATCTCATGAGTTATCACCCTTCCTTTCTCTAAAACTTGAGCCAGCCTCCGATGAGTGAAGAGGTTGCTGTGGCAAGGGAAAAACCCACCCATTGCTTGGCAGCCTCCAGTTTTGGCTCCCTCGTCAGAGACCTGCATTTATTTACTCTGAAGGGGGAGGATGTTCTAAAGGGTATTTAAGGGTCCTTGCTGCCTCAGAGTGGCAAGAAGAGACGTGATGTTCACATGCAGTTTGGGTCTCTCAGTCATGATTCCCAATAACTGCTGACAGCTGAGTAGTTCAGTATTGGCTCTAGGTACAAAGGATGGTGGTGGTGGTGGCTGTGTGTGTGTATATTCCATTAAATACAAGTCAGTTTTGCAGATCAAGTCTTTGTAATACTGGATTACTTTGGGGTTGGCCAAGTGGGAGGAAAGAATGTATGCTCCCTGGAATGTTCCAGAAGACTTGAACTAGCCTGTTGGCTAACCCAGTACATAAATAACAAGCAAGCCGGTTGCCAGGAAGTGGTGCTATTTTATAATGGGTGGTAATAGAACATTAGAGGTTGGCCCAGGTATATTTGAGATATTGAATTTACAGTGGACTATCAAAAATATGAACAATCCATCTTCAAAGAAATACAACCAGAACCCTATTAGGAAACGAAGATGACAAGACTGTGGCTTGCATACTGTGGACACGTCATCACTAAGGGCCAATGGTAGAAAAAGACATCATGCTTTGCACATTGGGTAAACAAACCAGGGGAGCTCATCCATGAAACCAATGGACACAGTAGATCTCGCAAAGGACTCAAGCACACCAGTGCTCTGAAGATGGTACAGGCATGGTCAATGTTTTGTTCTTTTGTACATAAGGTCACCATGAGATGGAGCCTACTTCAGGACCATTAACAACAACCACCTAAGTCCAAAACCAACATCACTGCCAGGGAGTCCATTCTGACTCATAGCCACCCTTTAGGGCAGAGCATAACTACTCCCTGGGATTTCTACGACTGTGAATTTTTTCAGGAGTAGCCAGGCACATTGTTCTCCAGTGGATGAACTGATGAGTGTGAACCGCTGACCTTACAGTTGCCAGCCCAATGCTTACCCCACTGTCTCACCAGGACTCTGTGTAATAGCAGCAGCAGCCACAGGCACAAACCCTGGCCACTGCTGATTTGAAGGGGACAGATAAAGGGTCTGGAACTAGGTGTGATCTAAATAGAGCTAGGACAGACACATGTAGTCTGGGGCTCACAGTGCTTCGTGGATTTGGTTAGACGCTATGGGATGCGATACCACAAGGCAGAGGAGGCTCAGGCCAGGGTAGAAAGAAGTTGCTTCATCCTACTAAGATTGAGAGGTTGATTTTGGGCAAATCAAGCTGAGGCTTAGACATCCGCCTTAATCTCTGTTCAGATGTAGCATTGTAACTCATCAGCTGTGGGAGAGAGTTTCCAGTACACTGACAGCTTTCCACCTCCATTGCCTGAGGCTCTCTGCTTCTCTGCCATGGGCAGGCTCAGTCAAGCACAGGGGCAACCTAGTGCAACCCAGAAATGCAGAGGCGTGAATGCCCCAAGGGCAATGCTCAGCCCCAGTTCCTCTCTCCTCCTGTGGCCTGATGCTAAGAAAAGTTCCTTGGTTGCTGGGAAGCCCCCTAGGGGATTGAGTCCTAGTGACTCCCTCTTATTGGTTTCTCTCCCTTCCTGGTCTCACCGTGCTGCTCTTGCACTGTGTTTTCCAGGCCCACTTCTCAATCAAACCACCTGTGCCCAAGTGCTTCCTCATTTTGGCATCAGGAGATGCCTATACTGCTAGAGAATGAGGACTGGTTTTTTTCAATGATACTAAAAGAGCCCTCTGTGGTCCTGCCTGCCAGGTTCTTTACATGAAAATATAGAATTCCCAGTTAAATTAGAATTTCAGGTAAACAATAGAAAGACTTTTATTATATGTCATATTTGGTATAACTATGTGTGAATGTGTGTACTAAGAAAATTTCATTAATTATTTTGGATTCAGTTTTAACTGGGCAGCCTGAGTTTTACCTGACAGCCTTACACATGAACCATGGTTGCAAATAAGTCTGAATTAATTGGGAAACTGAGAATAGTGACAGAAGCAAAACCACACTTACTGCCTTAGAGTCAACTCTGATTCATAGTGACCCTGCAGGACAGAGTAGGAAACCCCAACGGGGTTTCCAAGGCTGTGGATCTTTATGGGAGCAGACAGCTTCAACTTTGTCCTAGGGAGTGGGCTGGTGGGTTTCTAGCACCAAACTTGCAGTTAGCATCCAGATGCTTAAAATTCTGCACCACTATGGTTTTTGCTTGAGTTTTAAAGCCATTCACTGCTATTAAATCTGTTCTGATATATAGTGATCAAGTGGACAGAGTAGAACTGATCCCTGGGGTTCCTGAGGCTGTAAATCTTTACAGGAGTGGAAAGCCTCATCTTGGTCCTGGTGGTTTCAAACTGCTGACCATGCAGTTAGCAGGCACAAAACACTACGCCCCCAGCGCTCCTCAGTGTGAGGGCTCAACTAAAAAATTACTGCTATCAATTCAGTTCTGATGTTAGTGTCCCTATGGGACAAAGTAGAGCTGCCCCTATGGGTTTCTGAGATTTCAGATCTTTATGGAAATAGGAAGCCTCCTCTTTCTCCCAAGAAGCAGCTGGTGGTTTCAAACTGTTCACCTTACAGTTAGCAGCCCAACGTGTTATCCACTTACACATGGCTGCCGTGTGAGGACTCAAAACCAAAGTCACTGTCATCGTGTCCATGTCGACTCCTAGTTACCTCTAGGATAGAGGAGAACTGCTCCTGTGGGGTGCTGAGACTGTAACTCCATGGGAGTAGACAGCCACAACCTTCTCCCAGGTGAGGACTGGTGGAGGAGAAATATTCCCTAAGGAGGTTAATGGAAGGGTGACTAGAATCTGTCTCCTGAGGAGCAAGCCCTACTGGCCACATAGGCAATGCTCATAAAATTCTTTCCTAGGTGATAGCAACAGCAGGAACATAGTTGGTGGGACCATCTATGTAGACTAGAGCCTGCATAGGGTCACAGAACTAACAGCTGAAAAGAGAAAGCTTGAGTCACATTCCTTTCCATTGGCTTCCATCCACATGGGAACAGTGAATCATGCTGCAGGAGTGAGCAAAGACCCATGGGTGAGGTGAGGGTTAGCTACCTAGCACCTGGTCACATCTCCAGGCAGACAACAGCGGCCCTGTTGGTTCAAGCCTAGCAGTTGCCTCAATGTTGACCGAGACATCTGAGAAGGGTGAATCAAGGCTGCATGTAGACTTGCTGCCTAACCCAGCTGGAAGTGCATCTCCAAAACACTCACAGCCATCGAGTTGGGGTGACTCATAGTGACACCATGGGACAGGGAAGAACTGCCACTGTGCATGTTTTGGGGGCTAGAACTCTTTTCTGGGCATAGCAGACCTCTTCTTTCTCCCAAGAGGGGCTAATGGTTATGAATTTTTGACCATTTGGTTAGCAGCCCCATGTGAAACCCATTCCACCTCCAGGCTCCTGAAGAGTGTTACAAGTAGGGAAAAACAAAGTGGCAATCTAGCTGACACCCACTCATGGCGACTCTATGTCTGTCATAGAATTATGCTCCATAGGTTTCCCAGGGCTGAGAGTTTGGAAGTAGAACACCAGGCCTTTCTTCTAAGGCACCTCTGGGTGCATTCAAATAACCAGCCTTTGGTTAGCAGCCAAGCCCCGTAACCTTTAATAATCTATAAGCGTGATTAGTTTATTGAATAACTAACCACAAAGTGGATGAAGTGAGAGAACTATCAACCCCATTTTACAGACAAGGAAACAGAGGTACACTAAGACACCGCTTGAGGTGGAAGAGCCATCATGCAGACCCAGGAAGTGTGATATCTAGGCAGTGAGCCCTCCTACTCAGGCATAATCAACGACTCCTCAGAACTGTTTCTGAAATCAGGATACAGTGTATGTAAAGACCCCACACAGGATCAGTGTCTAGACCAGAGTCTGAAGGGAACTATATATTAAAGATATTTGCTTGTGTTTTCATCACTTTTATCCCTATCTTTCTTCTCCTACACCCTGAATTCTGTCCCAGGAGGGATGGCAACTACAGTGACCAGACTGTTCTATCTGACTTCTCCAGTAGGATACATGTACCATCTGAATAGACCCTTCAATCCGGATGTCCCTCTCACTCCCATAGACACAACTGCAGCCAGCCCGACTCCAAACCTGCAGACTAAGAGTTTTTCACAAGTCTAGAAGGAGCTGTCAATCCCTGTCCTGTCCCGTGGGAACTTCAACGTGGATCCTGGAGGAGAGAGTGGGAATTGGGGGGTGAGGGGGTATAAGAGGCATGGAGAATGAAGACAAGACAGTATCCTGATCAAGTCTTGTTTTAATGAACAAAGAGTTACAGCTTATATCAGCCAGCAAGAGGGGAAGCATCCGCTGCACATGCAAATTAGGCTACTTTGGCAACAGGCCAATCAGGGAGTTTAGGGGAGCGCACCCTGCCCGTGAGTCAGTAAGGGCTTACAGTCTTCAATTAGGTATGCCACGGAGTGGCATGTTTATGCAATTCAGGCGTGGGCGAGGACAATCTTTTACCCAATCAAGGGGAGGCTGGGGTAGAAGAATACCCAGAGCTCAGGCTAATGAATTCCAAGTAATGGCCGGGCCTCATGGCTCCGGACAAATCCCCTGAAAAACTAGCCTTTAGAAGAGGAGACATAGAATCAAAAGCTCCAGGTGAGAGTAAATCAGACAACGGAGACAAAGAGAAAACACTAGAGCTTCTCAAAGTGGTTCACCCTGGTTTCCTCGTGGCCAGCATTAAGTCACATTGGCCCAAATCAGTGTCTCCACCCAAATCTGAAGTTCCCAGTACCCTGTGTCCTGCAGTCCCTGTCTTTTACCCAGCAACCCTGCTGATTCTACTTTATAGCCACCTTTTCCTTTGTTCAGTTTTTAAAATTTTCTTTCTTATTAAATGATGTGGTCTATGGAAATTAAAAAAAATTTAGGCCATTATAAACTTATTTCCCTTAAAAAAAAAAAGTAAGGCCAGCATTCAAGTAAATGTCTGGATAGTCTGAGTAGAAAATTATAGTGCCCAGCTCAAAGATGGCAGCCAAGCACTTGCTGCATTGAATGTGTGTTGCTCTCCACAGTGTTTGAAGAAAATTGGTGTCATGAAACAGGTTTCTGAAAGGTTCCCAAATCTCTAATTCCAGGATTTAAACCATATCTGCCCCCATTCCATTTAGTCTTCCAGATCATCAAAGCTTTAAAATAAAAAGTCTATTTCACATCCTTTTCATCAACCCACAACTGAACTGGCTCATATCAGTTCAAAGACCCAGAAAACACAATCCCTGATTTGTGCTGTATTCAAGTTATGATGAGCTGCTTTATGACCATCTGCTTTTCTTTCTTTTTTTTTTTTAATAAATCATTTTATTGGGGCTCGTACAACTCTTATCACAGTCAATACATACATCAATTGAGTAAATCACCCCTATACATTCGCTACCCTCATTATTCTCAAAATTCGCCTTCCACCTGGGTTCCTGAAACCAGCGCATCTTCCTTTTTTCCCTCCCCCTTGAACCCTTAATAGTTTATAAATTATTATTTTACACTGCCCAGCATCTCCCCTCACCCACCTTCTCATTGCCCATCCCCCAGTAAGGAGGTTACACGCAGATCCCTGAGATCGGTTCTCCCCTTCTACACCCCCTTCCCTCCCGGTGTTGCCACTCTTACCACTGGTCCTAAGGGGATCAATCGTCCTAGATTCCCTGTGTTTCCAGATCCCTACTGCACCGCTGTACATCCTCTGGTCTAACCACGTCCGCAAGGCAGAATTGGGATTCTATAGCACATATCCCTGATGTTTAGCTGTAAGTTTATATGCAATTTTTTCAACCCCCACAGGCTAATAAAGGTCAGATGTGTAAATAGGATAATAAAAAGCAAGAATAATGAGGTATTTCACTTCTGTCAGGACTGGTTCATGACAGAATCATCAGAATGGGACCGGTCATAACTCAGGAACTGAGTACCTGTCATCCAAACTGGTTGCTGTGGGGTTGATTCCAAGTCACGGATCTACCCTGTGTGCAGAGCCAAACTGAACCATGTTAGGTAGGGGCTTCAAGGCTGTGTGAGCGTTCAGAAGCAGGCCACCAGGTCTGTTTTCTGAGGCACCACCATATGGGTTCAGAAGTACATTTTATTTAGGAATTGAGCTCTTAACTGTTTGTACCACCCAGGGATGCCATGGGAGGAAATTGCTTTTGTGTATTTAGTATCCTTCCCAAACTGACAAGGGTGCTAACTTGTGTCCTGGCTTTTCTTATAGTAGTTGTGCATTCTAGGTACAATAGAGAAATAAATCCACAGAAACTCATATGTATAAAAGAGAGTTATAGATAGAGGGTAAGTGCACATCAAGAAAACATCCCAACCCAGTGCTGCCCAAGCCCACAAGTCCAACATTAGCCCGTATGTCCCACACCAATATACAAAGTCCTCCTCCATCTTACCAAACACACGCAGTGATGCTGGCTGCAGAAGAAAAGCTGAATCAGTGAGCACGTAAGCATATCAGCGCTGGGAGGGGTCTCCAGGAGGATTCTCCAGCACCCAGGGCTGCATCAGGTAGGCCCATGTGGCTTCTCTTCAGGAATGTCTCGCAGTAAGTGAGCCTTGCCAGTTGAGGTAAAGAACTGCTAAGGCACACTGGTCTGACCATCGGAGAACAAGAGACCAGAGAACAAGAAAGGCGAGACTTACTGAGGCATTTATCTCCCTGCCCTTCAATTAACCCCACATGTGTTTTTTGGCCAGAATAGTTAATAAATCTTAACTATCACAGCAGGTAAAGTAGGGCCCACCTCACATTGCCTCTGTATTTAAAACTAGTCAGAGTGAAGCCTTGACACTGGAACATTTTTCCGTACGCGTCGTCTAGTCTTTGCATTTGCCTTAACTGCCCAGAATGTCACTAACTGGGAAGGGATGGGCAAAGACCAGGGTGGGCCTCTCAGGAGCATATGCTTGGGCACCCTACCCTTGGTCCCACAGAGTTTTCAGGTTGACTATCAACTGGAACTAACTGCAGTCCTTTTTCAATTACATTCTAAAAATAGGAAGTGGCCACTCTTCTAGTGTAATGTACACAAAGGAATTTAACCCTCCCCACTTGTGCCCCAGCCAAACCAAGAACCCTGGCCACCAATCTTCCACCACCGGATAACATGGCAGCCAAAATCTCAGACTCCTGCCATTGAGTTGATTCCAGCTCATAATGACTCTATAGGACAAAGTAGAACTGCCCATGTGGGTTTCTGGGGTTGCTCTTTACTGGAATAGAAAGGCACCTTTTCTCCCCTGGAGCAGCTGGTGGCTTACAACCAGTGTGTAACCACTCAGCCACGAGGGCTCCATCTCCTTGTGCAGGAGAACTCAGTGATGTATGGTCTACACCAGTGCTGCTCTAAGGGTGGTACATGGACTGATGAATAACTGTGAAATGTTTATTATCTGTCCATTTTCAGATAGGTACACAAAGGAAGGCCAAAGGCCATGTCACTGGTATTTCCAATGTGTGAGTGTGTGAGATGGGTGTGTGCCCGCACAATTGCGTGCCCGAAAAGGATAGTTGCATTATGCACCAGCAGAGCCTAACACAGGGACACACTGGCTGTGGTGGTTTACCAAAACACAGCCAAAACCTATGTCCAGATAGACGTGCTGATACTAGAAAATGAGAAGCAACAGTGGGATGAAACAACAAGTCAAGCTACTCAGCAGGACACCCACGCTGACAAAAGTTCCTATGGACCCTCCCCAAGTGAGAAATGATTGGAGTTGCTCACCAGATATCGGTTGCCCACCGGCCCTGCCCTTGCTTGCAAGATAACCTGATCTTCATTGCAAGGCGCTGAAGCCCCCGTGGTGGTTGGAGTCCACTAAAGTAAAGCTACCTATTTTGAGGCAACTCATGCCTTGGTACAGAAAGACCACTGGGAGTTTGATTTATGGGAACTTAGTGGAAAACAGAACAATAAATGAAAACCCTAGAGGAACACCTTAAGAAGGAACAGAATGAAGAGCCAAAATCTGTCAAGTAATTTTGGTGTTTGATAATGAAATGAATTAATGCTTTATTGATTTCATAGTTCGAACAATATGCCCTAGTGTGATAAAGTGTGTTCAGTTATTGTTAGAATGTTTATGTTTATCAAACTTGTGTTTGAGACAGTTTTTGTCTCAAGATGTACCAATTTTTAACCAGGAATCCTGCTGTGCATCTGATGGAGAGTAAAGAAATGTGATTATGTAACTTGTCATGGTCTTGAGAATTTCCTCCTGTATGAACTCAAGTCGTAAGATTTTAGCTAGGAAAAGAATATACAAGTTGAAGTTTTGCATGAATAAAATTGGAACTGTCACCTGCAACCTTTGAGTTGTGTGGTTTCTCTCTCTCACTCGCCAACGCCGTGACCCACCTTGAGGGAACCGTGGACCTTGCTGCAGCTGGACTGCGGCATCAGTCCCATTCTGAGTGCCCTCCAACCCGAGGGGTCCATCTTCCCTCACTGTTTCCCACAATGTTTGCTCCAATGCACGAGGCTCTCAGTATTACACCATAATTTGGTCTAAGCTGAAGCAGATCAGGACACTGCACGTGCTTCCCTGAATGTTTCAGGTAAGCAGCAGAAGGTGACATACCTTAACCACAAAATCTAAAAAACGTTTTTCTAATCTTTAGTAGATTACTTTTGCTCCTCTCGCTCTTAACATATTTTGAAGCATATTTACATACGTACATTTACCAGAAGTCTGTCCCATTATTTGTTACTCCCAACGTTTCACCACTTGCCCTTAATTTTCACTGTAAACTTTCACGGCCTGTCTGTCACGGGACCTGAGTTTTCAAAGCCGCTTGTTGGGCACCAAATATGGGGGTGATTAGACCAGCTATCCCCCATCAAGCAGCGTTTGAAATTAGGCGTGCGGATGACAGAAAACAAGAAATAGCAATATACAAAGCATGGGATTGGGAGGACAACAGTCTGATGGACGGAAGTACGTTCAAAGCTTGGTTTTTACACTCTTCTTACAAGGGAATGGTTACAAAACAAACATCAGAGAACTTGCTTTAAAAAACATGCCTAACCTCTAATCTATGCAAATGTTACTTAGTGAGTCACGCTTTCTAAACATTTGTATAATAAGAGCACTATATTCAAGGATAAGCGCAAGGACATGCAAGGTTCAAAAGGATCTTAAGAGGTCGTAAATAACTGAGTTATCTCACACTGCTTTTAGCTGCCAGGTCAGAAAGGAATTAGGTATCTCACAATGCTTTTAGTTACAAGGTAAACAGAGGCACAGGGGACTAGTCGCACACCAAGAAACACCTGGGCCAGCTTATGGCCTACTACAACCACATCCCCTCCATGCCCTCACTCTCACAAACACGTTGACCAATTATGAACTAAACAGTAGCTAGGAACACCTCAGCCTGAGGACTGCAAACATTGGGAATTCCCCCAAAACATTCTCACTTGGAGGTACTGGGTGTGTTAAGGATTGATCCTCCTTCCCTGCTGGTGGTTTGATGCCCAATAAGCTGAGTGTATTCTGCTGTGCTCTCGCGACCCACTGACTCCTCTGTGTTGCCCATTCACCCGCTGGCTTTCACTAAAAGCTCATTGGATTTATTGTGTTGTGGCTCATTGGACTGTCTTTGAAATCAACTGGGTAAACTCTTCCCAAGGATCTGTCCATCTGTCCATCTGCCTCTCTGCCTGTGTTTCGGCCTGTCTGTTGAAGATTCTCAGTCACTAGCTAGGCCACTCAAATGGGAATCAATTAATTGGTGGAGTTGAGAACAAAGGGACAGAATTTCCAGGAACCTGATCATGATTGACTGTGATGGTTTCCCCTCCAACAATCACAGTTTTCAGTGGGACCAGAGTAGCAGGCAGGGGTCAGATCACCATGATTGGAACACATAGAGAGTTGGGGCACATATGCCAAAGAGCTTACAATGTGGCACCAAAAATCTGACTGACCCAAACAGTCAGCAGATAACCCAGGCACACCGTCTTTGTGTGTGCGTGTGTGTGTGTGTGTGTGTGTGTGTGTGTGTGTGAGTGATAGCTCTTGCTTGAGGAGTGATATCAATTTCCATTGAGGACAGGCACACCACCCAGCCATGCCACTGTGGATTATACCACATGAGTTCTCCGTGTCCTGCCTAACACCGACCCCCCACAAGCCATCTCTTGCGTCCCGCACAAACACTCAAATTCTTACACACATTTTTGGGTTTGTTTGTTTGTTGGGGATGGGGAAAAAGATCAGGTGTTTTGCTTGTTTGTACTTTTTAAAAACCGTTTAAATTTGCATTTTAGCCACATGTCATACCATCAATACCGCCATGCTATTGTCATCCTTAAATTCGAGAACATTTTTTCTTCCCTTTAACTGTGATTGATGATGAAGGTGATGGTGATTATGATGATTATTTTCCAATCGTGGCAATACTTGACTAGACACAGCAGAACATTCTGCAATCAAAACGTTCTCTTCTGTGTTTCTTTGACAAACTTTTGAGACGGAAGAGCCGATCTGCTAACTCCCTATTCCCTAAATACAGTTTTAAAAGAACTCAAGAGTCAGATGTGTGTCTATTTTTACAGACAGAAGAAATCACCATTCTCAGGGAATCTCCTTTCAGATGGATTTCCTGGAATCCAAGAGAGATAATTCCTTCAGGACCAGTGAGGATACCAGAAGGGTAGAGGAAGGGTGAGGTGGAAAACGGGAACCAATTTAAAAATATCTACATATAATCTCCTTTCTGGGGAGATGGAGAAGAAAAAGAGTGTGAAAGGAGACATTGGACAGTGTAAGTTATAACAAAATACTAATAAGTTTTAAATATCAAGGGTTCATGAGGTAGGGGGAGCTGAGAGGAAGGGGGAAAGTGAGGCTCTGATTGATAGGGCTCAAGCAGAAAGCAAATGTTTTGAGAATGATAATGGCAACACATATACATATGTGCTTGATACAATGGATGGATGAGTTGATGCATGGATGGATGGATGGATGGAAGAATAGATGCGTGGATGGAATTTGATAAGAGTTGTGTGAGCCTCCAATAAAAGGATTTAAAAAAGAGATGGCTTTCCTTTGGACGTGTACATGCTCTTATCCGTAGGCATCTTCCAAGTCTCCTGTCATTTTTCTGTTCACTTCCCTGGGCTCAAGGGACTTTTGTGTGAGGCGTGACTTCCTGGGACCTTGCCTGCCCTGCCACCTTGCTGAAGTTTATCAGCATTTGTTTTTCATTCCCTTTTCTTTATTGAAACCCACATCCATTTTGTTTGTGATTGTGTTATGTTGTTAAGCTCCGTGGCGGTAACTCGAGGACGCATCAGGGTAAATGTTAACTGTCAGAAGAAGTAATCCGGATCCACACTCAGGATTACTTAACTGCTCCCTGGTCCAGCAGTTTTCTCTTCGTGCACTGTTGCTGTACGGAAGCAGAATTGGGTGGGACATCCAAAACACACACACACACCCACACACACACACAGACATTGATGAGGGTAACATTTGAGGATTACATTATTTCAAATCAAATCACCACTGGCCTGAACTAGATCAGTCTCCAGGGCTCTTCCTTGCCTTTTACTGTCATTTGGCAAAGTTTCTGCTGGAAACTTTTGGCCCATGGCATCAAAAAAGCCTCACTTTAGCACAAATGATGTTTTAAACCAGATAAATGTGCACCACAACCCCTGCTGCGTGCACAACCACCACCCCCTACACACACCCCAACCTGTTTTGAAATAAACATTGGCTTGAAACACTTCATTCTGAGGACTACACACAGTGGGAATTTCCCCAGTATGTTCCCACGTTGAGAAACTGCTTGTGTCAAGGATTTATGATCATTTCCTGCTAGCCGTTTGATGCCTAATAAGCTGAGCGTGTTCTGCTGTGCTCTTATGACCCACTGACTCTTCCAGTTCACCCATTCACCCAATGGCTTTCACTAAAATCTCACTTGATTGATTGCGGTGTGGCTCTTTGGACTGTCTGTGAAACCAACCACGTACAACTCTTCCGAAGGAGGTGTCTGTCTGCCTGCATGTTGGAGAATTCTCACTCACTAGCTAGGCCAGTCAAATGGAAATCAATGGATCGGCAGAGAGACAGCAAAGTCAGAGAATTGCCACCAAACTGATCCTGACTGGAGGAGGCAGGTTTCCACTCAAGAGATGACAGTTGCGGATGAGATCAGAGAAGCGGGCACCGGTCTGACCAATGTGAGTGGAACACCAAGAGAGATGGGATCCATGCACAGAAGAGCTTCCAAGGTAGCTCCAGAAAACTCTGTCTGTCCCAAGCAGTCTAGAGATAATGCATGACTCCTCTGTGTGTGTGTATGTATGTGTGTGTGTGTGTGAGAGAGAGAGAGAGAGACTGCCATCTATCTAGACAAAGCATTAGACCTTTGCCAATCTACCCCCTTATCCAGTCGTCAGAGCCAAATCCACTGAAAACTGCATGTTGGTTTTCCACCGTCCACACATTGCTCAGAATGGAAGTTCAAATGGAATCCATTCATTCACACGGAGACTCAAGCATAGATCTGGGGTTTTCACAGTCACCAGAGTGTGTGAAGCACAACCTTCAAGACCGTGTGTGTGATCCAACTGTCAGTGTTCATCCGTTAAGTAGTCTGGGAGGCTGGGGCTCACCTGGAGGGGAATTTCACTTTCCTGGTTTGGAGGTGTATCCCAGTCACAGTCTACGAAGTCAATGTCGCTCCCCACCGTGTCCCAACAAACAACACCACACCACCACCACGCACCATAACAAAGCCAGGCTTAAGGCACTTCACAGCACAAGGTTGCTACGCTACTACATGAACTCCCAGAGCAAATGCTTGATGGCTACATGCCTGAGTGTGGTCAGCTATCAAAAGCATTCAGACCAATTTCCTGCCCCACCCTAAGTAGGCTCCACACCCTTTCAATCAGGCACATAGATTAAGCCCTGTACAAGAATTCAAAGACAGCTAAGGTCAAGCCAGCTCAGAGACCAAGCTTAGGTTGTCATCTGGACTCTAGTGGTGGGCTTTCCTGTCACACGTGTGCAGCAAGAGATACATGATGTTCTCTGAACTTGAGGCTCTTGAGAGTGAAGGGATGGCCTTTAGCCTGTTAATCAGCTTTCAGCTCGATGACCTCAATTGGTGGGGCCGGGGACATGAAGAAGCTCAGTGGACACCTGACCAAGTCTATGTAGGGTTTTACTCTCTTGGGGGGAGGAAATTACAAATGATCTCCAAGGGGTCCTAAAGGGCTTCTTTGGTCCCTTTGGGTCTTTGCAAATGTATTCCACGGTTTATGAATGGTTTTGGGGGGGTTTCAGATTTTGTATGTACTCTATGTATAAATGATCTATGATGTATAAATTATAAACGTATTATACATTAATCGTTTACATAGAATCACTTATATAAATATACATAGATATCTACTCCTTCAGGTGCCTTTTTTAGGGTATCATTGTGTTGCTGTTGTTTCTTACTGATTTCAGTGTGTTTATTATTTTCCTGGTTGTGGGGCATTAAAGGTGGTTTTAAATACGTTTCGTGTTTTCTTTAATTTTTTTTAAGCGTATAAGGTATGATTGGTGCTTTTCAGAGGGTTTTAGTGAGTCTTCCGGGCCTTCGGGGCGTTTTACAAGTCTCTTAGGTACTCCTGATAGAGCTCCTCGCTGATGGGGAATTGCAGTGGTGGCTCCCATTGCAGGCCTGCTTCCTGCTGATTCACCAATGGCTGGGCATTCTGCTGAATTTCCAGGTCGTCGAGGAGTTGGTCCAAGAAGCTGGTGCCTTGTGGAGAGGCTTGGGCAAGCAGTGGAGAGTTTTCCTGCAGCAGTGTGGCCTGCTGGTTGTGCAGGTGTGTCTCCCCAGTCAGCTGCCGCTGGGCACTCACGCTCAGGGCCAGGCCAGGCCCCCATCCCACTGGGGCTGGTGTGTGTGCAGGAGCCGGGCTCTGCCAGAACAGGTTTGGATGCTCCCACAACGAAGTGTCTTTCCACTGCGCGGCGTCTGAAAGAATGTCGTGTTGTTTGGGACCTTGGTTTCCGCAGCTGGAAAGGTCCAAGTAGTGTGTCCTTGTCTCCGGAGGCCTTGCCGCCTGGGTGAACTCCTGTGGCATTTGCCCCTGATGGGGCACCGGGCCCACAGAGGCTTGGCCTCCCATGACGCAAGCTAACGGATTGCTGGCTCCATCACCTCGGCCGCCGCCCTCGAAGCCCAGGGAGGGTGGTCCCTGGGCATCTAGGGGTGTGCTTTGCTCCAGTGGCTGCAGAAGCGGACATGGGAAGACCGGGCTGGAGCTGCATCACTGGAGCCCGCGGTGATCCAGCCGCACCCTGGTGTGCGGTGGGTGTCGGGCCCTTCTGTTCTGGAACCACGTGTCAATCCGCGCTTCCGGAAGGCCTGTGTGGCGTGCCAGCTCTTGCCTGTCTTTCACGCCAGGGAATGGCTACTTCTGGAATGCTTGCACAAGGTGGGCTCTTTGATCTTTGCTGATGACAGTCCTCTTGCATCTGTCTGCCTTCGGCACTTTGGCTGCAGAAGTGGTGCGAGGCGGCACGGAGCTCATTCGGCTCCTCCTGAGCTGTCGACTTCTGCGATTTTTGAACCACAGGAAGATTCTGTCCTCGGCCACGTCGAAGGCTCTGGCAAGTTCTTCTCTGGCCGTGAAGCCTGGATACGGGTCTCGAGCAAATGAGGCTTCTAAGATGTCAGATTGAGAAGCGGTCCAGACAGTCCTCTTTCTTCGGTCTTGGGTACGCTGAGAACGGGCAGGAGGGCCTTTAGACGCCATGCTGCGGATGGAGGAGCAGTTCTGGGGGAGAAGAGAGGGCTGTGGGCTCCGACAGGCCAGCGGAACTTGGGAGGAGAGTGCCAGCCGCCGCTCTTACATAGCTTTCCCTTCGAGCACCTGATTCGATATACAAGATGTGATTGGCGACAGGAATGAGCACAGCCAATAGGGATGAGGCACGTGTTTGCAACTGTCTGGCGAGCGCCATAGAGCATTCACCTCCTCCTCCTTCTGCATAGTTCTGGTTTCTGGTTTCATTTCTCAAAGATATCCCTTTTATTTAAAAATGTATCCCTTTTATTTTTAAATTAAAACTGTTTATGTTTCGAAGTAATATTTTAAAACCCGGGGGACTGCGCCTTTCCGAAGCGCACAACGTGACCGTGTGGGTGTGCGTGCCTGTGTGTGGCGCTGGGTGTGTGCTTGCGCGCACATACGTGCCCGAAAAGGATAGTTGCATCATGCACCGGCAGGGCCTGACCCAGGGACACACTGGCTGAGGTGGTTTACCAAAACACAGCCAAAACCTATGTTCGGATGGACGTGCTGATACTACAAACTGAGAAGCAACAGCGGAATGAGACGACAAGTCCAGCTAGTCAGCAGGACACCCAGGCTGACGAAAGTTCCCAAGGACCCTCCCCAAGTGAGAAATGATTGGAATTGCTCACGAGATGTCAGTTGCCCACGGGCCCTACACTTGCTTGCAAGACGCCCTGATCTTCATTGCAAGGAGCTGAAGCCCCCGTGGTGGTTGGAGTCCACTGAAGAAATGCTACCTATTGTGAGGCAACTTGACGTCCACTGATGCAAAGCTACCTATTTTGAGGCAACTCGTGTCTTGGTTCAGAAAGACCATTGGGAGTTTGATTTATGGGAACTTAGTGGAAAAGAAAACAATAAATGAAAGCCCAGAGGAACAATTTAAGAAGGAACAGAAAGGACAGCCAAAGTCTGTCAAGTCATTTTGGTGTTTGATAATGAAATGCATGAATGCTTTATTGATTTCATAGTTCGAACAATATGCCCTAGTGTGATAAAGTGTGCTCACTTATGGTTAGAAGGTTTGTGTTTTTCACACTTGTGTTTGGGACAGTTTTCCTTTCAAGATGTGCTGATTTTTAACCAGGAATCCTGATGTGCCTCTGATGGAGAGTAAAGAAATGTGATTATGTAACTTGTCATGGTCTTGAGAATTTCCTGATGTATGACCTCAAGCCGTAAGATTTAAGCAAAGGAAAAGCATCTATAATTTGAAGCTTTGCATGAATAAAATTGGAAGTGTCACCCGCAACCTTTGAGTCGTGTGGTTTCTGTCTCTCACTCGCCGACGCCGTGACCCACCTTGAGGCATCCGTGGACATTGCTGCAGCTGGACTGCGGCATCAGTCCCATTCTGAGTGTCCTCCAACCCGAGGGGTCCATCTTCCCTCACTGTTTCCCACAATGTTTGCTCCAATGCACGAGGCTCTCAGTATTACACCATAATGTGGTCTAAGCTGAAGCAGATCAGGGCCCTGCACGTGCTTCCCTGAACGTTTCAAGTCAGCAGCAGAAGGTGACATACATTAACCACAAAATCTAAAAACTCTTCTAATCTTTAGTAGGTTCCTTTTGCTCCTCTCGCTCTTAACATATTTTGAAGCATATTTACATACATACATTTACTAGAAGTGTGTCCCATTATTTGTTACTCCGAACGTTTCACCACTTGCCCTTAATTTTCACTGTAAACTTTCACGGCCTGTCTGTCACGGGACCTGAGTTTTCAAAGCCGCTTGTTGGGCACCAAATATGGGGGTGATTAGACCAGCTATCCCCCATCAAGCAGCGTTTGAAATTAGGCGTGCGGATGACAGAAAACAAGAAATAGCAATATACAAAGCATGGGATTGGGAGGACAACAGTCTGATGGACGGAAGTACGTTCAAAGCTTGGTTTTTACACTCTTCTTACAAGGGAATGGTTACAAAACAAACATCAGAGAACTTGCTTTAAAAAACATGCCTAACCTCTAATCTATGCAAATGTTACTTAGTGAGTCACGCTTTCTAAACATTTGTATAATAAGAGCACTATATTCAAGGATAAGCGCAAGGACATGCAAGGTTCAAAAGGATCTTAAGAGGTCGTAAATAACTGAGTTATCTCACACTGCTTTTAGCTGCCAGGTCAGAAAGGAATTAGGTATCTCACAATGCTTTTAGTTACAAGGTAAACAGAGGCACAGGGGACTAGTCGCACACCAAGAAACACCTGGGCCAGCTTATGGCCTACTACAACCACATCCCCTCCATGCCCTCACTCTCACAAACACGTTGACCAATTATGAACTAAACAGTAGCTAGGAACACCTCAGCCTGAGGACTGCAAACATTGGGAATTCCCCCAAAACATTCTCACTTGGAGGTACTGGGTGTGTTAAGGATTGATCCTCCTTCCCTGCTGGTGGTTTGATGCCCAATAAGCTGAGTGTATTCTGCTGTGCTCTCGCGACCCACTGACTCCTCTGTGTTGCCCATTCACCCGCTGGCTTTCACTAAAAGCTCATTGGATTTATTGTGTTGTGGCTCATTGGACTGTCTTTGAAATCAACTGGGTAAACTCTTCCCAAGGATCTGTCCATCTGTCCATCTGCCTCTCTGCCTGTGTTTCGGCCTGTCTGTTGAAGATTCTCAGTCACTAGCTAGGCCACTCAAATGGGAATCAATTAATTGGTGGAGTTGAGAACAAAGGGACAGAATTTCCAGGAACCTGATCATGATTGACTGTGATGGTTTCCCCTCCAACAATCACAGTTTTCAGTGGGACCAGAGTAGCAGGCAGGGGTCAGATCACCATGATTGGAACACATAGAGAGTTGGGGCACATATGCCAAAGAGCTTACAATGTGGCACCAAAAATCTGACTGACCCAAACAGTCAGCAGATAACCCAGGCACACCGTCTTTGTGTGTGCGTGTGTGTGTGTGTGTGTGTGTGTGTGTGTGTGTGTGAGTGATAGCTCTTGCTTGAGGAGTGATATCAATTTCCATTGAGGACAGGCACACCACCCAGCCATGCCACTGTGGATTATACCACATGAGTTCTCCGTGTCCTGCCTAACACCGACCCCCCACAAGCCATCTCTTGCGTCCCGCACAAACACTCAAATTCTTACACACATTTTTGGGTTTGTTTGTTTGTTGGGGATGGGGAAAAAGATCAGGTGTTTTGCTTGTTTGTACTTTTTAAAAACCGTTTAAATTTGCATTTTAGCCACATGTCATACCATCAATACCGCCATGCTATTGTCATCCTTAAATTCGAGAACATTTTTTCTTCCCTTTAACTGTGATTGATGATGAAGGTGATGGTGATTATGATGATTATTTTCCAATCGTGGCAATACTTGACTAGACACAGCAGAACATTCTGCAATCAAAACGTTCTCTTCTGTGTTTCTTTGACAAACTTTTGAGACGGAAGAGCCGATCTGCTAACTCCCTATTCCCTAAATACAGTTTTAAAAGAACTCAAGAGTCAGATGTGTGTCTATTTTTACAAACAGAAGAAATCACCATTCTCAGGGAATCTCCTTTCAGATGGATTTCCTGGAATCCAAGAGAGATAATTCCTTCAGGACCAGTGAGGATACCAGAAGGGTAGAGGAAGGGTGAGGTGGAAAACGGGAACCAATTTAAAAATATCTACATATAATCTCCTTTCTGGGGAGATGGAGAAGAAAAAGAGTGTGAAAGGAGACATTGGACAGTGTAAGTTATAACAAAATACTAATAAGTTTTAAATATCAAGGGTTCATGAGGTAGGGGAGCTGGGAGGAAGGGGGAAAGTGAGGATCTGATTGATAGGGCTCAAGCAGAAAGCAAATGTTTTGAGAATGATAATGGCAACACATATACATATGTGCTTGATACAATGGATGGATGAGTTGATGGATTGATGGATGGATGGATGGAAGAATAGATGCGTGGATGGAATTTGATAAGAGTTGTGTGAGCCTCCAATAAAAGGATTTAAAAAAGAGATGGCTTTCATTTGGACGTGTACATGCTCTTATCCGTAGGCATCTTCCAAGTCTCCTGTCATTTTTCTGTTCACTTCCCTGGGCTCAAGGGACTTTTGTGTGAGGCGTGACTTCCTGGGACCTTGCCTGCCCTGCCACCTTGCTGAAGTTTATCAGCATTTGTTTTTCATTCCCTTTTCTTTATTGAAACCCACATCCATTTTGTTTGTGATTGTGTTATGTTGTTAAGCTCCGTGGCGGTAACTCGAGGACGCATCAGGGTAAATGTTAACTGTCAGAAGAAGTAATCCGGATCCACACTCAGGATTACTTAACTGCTCCCTGGTCCAGCAGTTTTCTCTTCGTGCACTGTTGCTGTACGGAAGCAGAATTGGGTGGGACATCCAAAACACACACACACACCCACACACACACACAGACATTGATGAGGGTAACATTTGAGGATTACATTATTTCAAATCAAATCACCACTGGCCTGAACTAGATCAGTCTCCAGGGCTCTTCCTTGCCTTTTACTGTCATTTGGCAAAGTTTCCGCTGGAAACTTTTGGCCCATGGCATCAAAAAAGCCTCACTTTAGCACAAATGATGTTTTAAACCAGATAAATGTGCACCACAACCCCTGCTGCGTGCACAACCACCACCCCCTACACACACCCCAACCTGTTTTGAAATAAACATTGGCTTGAAACACTTCATTCTGAGGACTACACACAGTGGGAATTTCCCCAGTATGTTCCCACGTTGAGAAACTGCTTGTGTCAAGGATTTATGATCATTTCCTGCTAGCCGTTTGATGCCTAATAAGCTGAGCGTGTTCTGCTGTGCTCTTATGACCCACTGACTCTTCCAGTTCACCCATTCACCCAATGGCTTTCACTAAAATCTCACTTGATTGATTGCGGTGTGGCTCTTTGGACTGTCTGTGAAACCAACCACGTACAACTCTTCCGAAGGAAGTGTCTGTCTGCCTGCATGTTGGAGAATTCTCACTCACTAGCTAGGCCAGTCAAATGGAAATCAATGGATCGGCAGAGAGACAGCAAAGTCAGAGAATTGCCACCAAACTGATCCTGACTGGAGGAGGCAGGTTTCCACTCAAGAGATGACAGTTGCGGATGAGATCAGAGAAGCGGGCACCGGTCTGACCAATGTGAGTGGAACACCAAGAGAGATGGGATCCATGCACAGAAGAGCTTCCAAGGTAGCTCCAGAAAACTCTGTCTGTCCCAAGCAGTCTAGAGATAATGCATGACTCCTCTGTGTGTGTGTATGTATGTGTGTGTGTGTGTGTGTGTGTGTGAGAGAGAGAGAGAGAGAGACTGCCATCTATCTAGACAAAGCATTAGACCTTTGCCAATCTACCCCCTTATCCAGTCGTCAGAGCCAAATCCACTGAAAACTGCATGTTGGTTTTCCACCGTCCACACATTGCTCAGAATGGAAGTTCAAATGGAATCCATTCATTCACACGGAGACTCAAGCATAGATCTGGGGTTTTCACAGTCACCAGAGTGTGTGAAGCACAACCTTCAAGACCGTGTGTGTGATCCAACTGTCAGTGTTCATCCGTTAAGTAGTCTGGGAGGCTGGGGCTCACCTGGAGGGGAATTTCACTTTCCTGGTTTGGAGGTGTATGCCAGTCACAGTCTACGAAGTCAATGTCGCTCCCCACCGTATCCCAACAAACAACACCACACCACCACCACGCACCATAACAAAGCCAGGCTTAAGGCACTTCACAGCACAAGGTTGCTACGATACTACATGAACTCCCAGAGCAAATGCTTGATGGCTACATGCCTGAGTGTGGTCAGCTATCAAAAGCATTCAGACCAATTTCCTGCCCCACCCTAAGTAGGCTCCACACCCTTTCCATCAGGCACATAGATTAAGCCCTGTACAAGAATTCAAAGACAGCTAAGGTCAAGCCAGCTCAGAGACCAAGCTTAGGTTGTCATCTGGACTCTAGGGGTGGGCTTTCCTGTCACACGTGTGCAGCAAGAGATACATGATGTTCTCTGAACTTGAGGCTCTTGAGAGTGAAGGGATGGCCTTTAGCCTGTTAATCAGCTTGCAGCTCGATGACCTCAATTGGTGGGGCCGGGGACATGAAGAAGCTCAGTGGACACCTGACCAAGTCTATGTAGGGTTTTACTCTCTTGGGGGGAGGAAATTACAAATGATCTCCAAGGGGTCCTAAAGGGCTTCTTTGGTCCCTTTGGGTCTTTGCAAATGTATTCCACGGTTTATGAATGGTTTTGGGGGGGTTTCAGATTTTGTATGTACTCTATGTATAAATGATCTATGATGTATAAATTATAAACGTATTATACATTAATCGTTTACATAGAATCACTTATATAATATATAAATATACATAGATATCTACTCCTTCAGGTGCCTTTTTTAGGGTATCATTGTGTTGCTGTTGTTTCTTACTGATTTCAGTGTGTTTATTATTTTCCTGGTTGTGGGGCATTAAAGGTGGTTTTAAATACGTTTCGTGTTTTCTTTAATTTTTTTTAAGCGTATAAGGTATGATTGGTGCTTTTCAGAGGGTTTTAGTGAGTCTTCCGGGCCTTCGGGGCGTTTTACAAGTCTCTTAGGTACTCCTGATAGAGCTCCTCGCTGATGGGGAATTGCAGTGGTGGCTCCCATTGCAGGCCTGCTTCCTGCTGATTCACCAATGGCTGGGCATTCTGCTGAATTTCCAGGTCGTCGAGGAGTTGGTCCAAGAAGCTGGTGCCTTGAGGAGAGGCTTGGGCAAGCAGTGGAGAGTTTTCCTGCAGCAGTGTGGCCTGCTGGTTGTGCAGGTGTGTCTCCCCAGTCAGCTGCCGCTGGGCACTCACGCTCAGGGCCAGGCCAGGCCCCCATCCCACTGGGGCTGGTGTGTGTGCAGGAGCCGGGCTCTGCCAGAACAGGTTTGGATGCTCCCACAACGAAGTGTCTTTCCACTGCGCGGCGTCTGAAAGAATGTCGTGTTGTTTGGGACCTTGGTTTCCGCAGCTGGAAAGGTCCAAGTAGTGTGTCCTTGTCTCCGGAGGCCTTGCCACCTGGGTGAACTCCTGTGGCATTTGCCCCTGATGGGGCACCGGGCCCACAGAGGCTTGGCCTCCCATGACGCAAGCTAACGGATTGCTGTCTCCATCACCTCGGCCGCCGCCCCCGAAGCCCAGGGAGGGTGGTCCCTGGGCATCTAGGGGTGTGCTTTGCTCCAGTGGCTGCAGAAGCGGACATGGGAAGACCGGGCTGGAGCTGCATCGCTGGAGCCCGCGGTGATCCAGCCGCACCCTGGTGTGCGGTGGGTGTCGGGCCCTTCTGTTCTGGAACCACGTGTCAATCCGCGCTTCCGGAAGGCCTGTGTGGCGTGCCAGCTCTTGCCTGTCTTTCACGCCAGGGAATGGCTGCTTCTGGAATGCTTGCACCAGGTGGGCTCTTTGATCTTTGCTGATGACAGTCCTCTTGCGTCTGTCTGCCTTCGGCGCTTTGGCTGCAGAAGTGGTGCGAGGCGGCACGGAGCTCAGTCGGCTCCTCCTGAGCTGTCGACTTCTGCGATTTTTGAACCACAGGAAGATTCTGTCCTCGGCCACGTCGAAGGCTCTGGCAAGTTCTTCTCTGGCCGTGAAGCCTGGATACGGGTCTCGAGCAAATGAGGCTTCTAAGATGTCAGATTGAGAAGCGGTCCAGACAGTCCTCTTTCTTCGGTCTTGGGTACGCTGAGAACGGGCAGGAGGGCCTTTCGACGCCATGCTGCGGATGGAGGAGCAGTTCTGGGGGAGAAGAGAGGGCTGTGGGCTCCGACAGGCCAGCGGAACTTGGGAGGAGAGTGCCAGCCGCCGCTCTTACATAGCTTTCCCTTCGAGCACCTGATTCGATATACAAGATGTGATTGGCGACAGGAATGAGCACAGCCAATAGGGATGAGGCACGTGTTTGCAACTGTCTGGCGAGCGCCATAGAGCATTCACCTCCTCCTCCTTCTGCATAGTTCTGGTTTCTGGTTTCATTTCTCAAAGATATCCCTTTTATTAAAAAATGTATCCCTTTTATTTTTAAATTAAAACTGTTTATGTTTCGAAGTAATATTTAAAAACCCGGGGGACTGCGCCTTTCCGAAGCGCACAACGTGACCGTGTGAGTGTGCGTGCCTGTGTGTGGCGCTGGGTGTGTGCTTGCGCGCACATACGTGCCCGAAAAGGATAGTTGCATCATGCACCGGCAGGGCCTGACCCAGGGACACACTGGCTGAGGTGGTTTACCAAAACACAGCCAAAACCTATGTTCGGATGGACGTGCTGATACTACAAACTGAGAAGCAACAGCGGAATGAGACGACAAGTCCAGCTAGTCAGCAGGACACCCAGGCTGACGAAAGTTCCCAAGGACCCTCCCCAAGTGAGAAATGATTGGAATTGCTCACGAGATGTCAGTTGCCCACGGGCCCTACACTTGCTTGCAAGACGCCCTGATCTTCATTGCAAGGAGCTGAAGCCCCCGTGGTGGTTGGAGTCCACTGAAGGAATGCTACCTATTGTGAGGCAACTTGACGTCCACTGATGCAAAGCTACCTATTTTGAGGCAACTCGTGTCTTGGTTCAGAAAGACCATTGGGAGTTTGATTTATGGGAACTTAGTGGAAAAGAAAACAATAAATGAAAGCCCAGAGGAACAATTTAAGAAGGAACAGAAAGGACAGCCAAAGTCTGTCAAGTCATTTTGGTGTTTGGTAATGAAATGCATGAATGCTTTATTGATTTCATAGTTCGAACAATATGCCCTAGTGTGATAAAGTGTGCTCACTTATGGTTAGAAGGTTTGTGTTTTTCACACTTGTGTTTGGGACGGTTTTCCTTTCAAGATGTGCTAATTTTTAACCAGGAATTCTGATGTGCATCTGATGGAGAGTAAAGAAATGTGATTATGTAACTTGTCATGGTCTTGAGAATTTCCTGATGTATGACCTCAAGCCGTAAGATTTAAGCAAAGGAAAAGCATCTATAATTTGAAGCTTTGCATGAATAAAATTGGAAGTGTCACCCGCAACCTTTGAGTCGTGTGGTTTCTGTCTCTCACTCGCCGACGCCGTGACCCACCTTGAGGCATCCGTGGACATTGCTGCAGCTGGACTGCAGCATCAGTCCCATTCTGAGTGTCCTCCAACCCGAGGGGTCCATCTTCCCTCACTGTTTCCCACAATGTTTGCTCCAATGCACGAGGCTCCCAGTATTACACCATAATGTGGTCTAAGCTGAAGCAGATCAGGGCCCTGCACGTGCTTCCCTGAACGTTTCAAGTCAGCAGCAGAAGGTGACATACATTAACCACAAAATCTAAAAACTCTTCTAATCTTTAGTAGGTTCCTTTTGCTCCTCTCGCTCTTAACATATTTTGAAGCATATTTACATACATACATTTACTAGAAGTGTGTCCCATTATTTGTTACTCCCAACGTTTCACCACTTGCCCTTAATTTTCACTGTAAACTTTCACGGCCTGTCTGTCACGGGGTCCTCAGTTTTCAAAGCTCCCATGTTGGGCGCCAAAAGTGCGGGTGATTAGTCCAGCTTATCCCCCATCAAGCTGCGTCTGAAATGAGGCGTGCGGGTGAAAGAAAAAAAGATAGAGCCATATACAAAGCATGGGACTGGGAGGACAACAGTCTGATGGACTAAAATATGTTCAGAGCTTGGTTTTTACACTCTTCTTACAAGGGAATGGTTACAAAACAAACATCAGAGAACTTGCTTTAAAAAACATGCCTAACCTCTAATCTATGCAAATGTTACTTAGCGAGTCACGCTTTCTAAACATTTGTATAATAAGAGCACTATATTCAAGGATAAGCGCAAGGACATGCAAGGTTCAAAAGGATCTTAAGAGGTCGTAAATAACTGAGTTATCTCACACTGCTTTTAGCTGCCAGGTCAGAAAGGAATTAGGTATCTCACAATGCTTTTAGTTACAAGGTAAACAGAGGCACAGGGGACTAGTCGCACACCAAGAAACACCTGGGCCAGCTTATGGCCTACTACAACCACATCCCCTCCATGCCCTCACTCTCACAAACACGTTGACCAATTATGAACTAAACAGTAGCTAGGAACACCTCAGCCTGAGGACTGCAAAAATTGGGAATTCCCCCAAAACATTCTCACTTGGAGGTACTGGGTGTGTTAAGGATTGATCCTCCTTCCCTGCTGGTGGTTTGATGCCCAATAAGCTGAGTGTATTCTGCTGTGCTCTCGCGACCCACTGACTCCTCTGTGTTGCCCATTCACCCACTGGCTTTCACTAAAAGCTCATTGGATTTATTGTGTTGTGGCTCATTGGACTGTCTTTGAAATCAACTGGGTAAACTCTTCCCAAGGATCTGTCCATCTGTCTATCTGCCTATCTGCTTGTCTGTCGGCCTGTCTGTTGAAGATTCTCAGTCACTAGCTTGGCCACTCAAATGGGAATCAATTAATCGGTCGAGTTGAGAACAGAGGGACAGAATTGCCACAAAACCAATCGTGACTGACTGCGATGGGTTTCCCCTCCAGAAACCACAGTTATGAATGGGACCAGAATAGGAGGCAGGGGTCAGACCACCGTGATTGGAACACATAGAGAGATGGGGCGTGTATGCCAAAGAGCTTACAATGTGGCTCTAGGAATCTGACTGACCCATGCACACCGTGTGTGTGTGTGTGTCTGTTTGTGTGTGTCTGTTTGTGTGTGTCTGTTTGTGTGTGTGATAGCCCTTGCTAGAAGAGTGATATTGATTTCCATTGAGGACAGGCACACCACCCAGCCATGCCACTGTGGATTATACCACGTGAGTTCTCCCTGTCCTGCCTAACACCGACCCCCCAACCATCTCTTGCCTCCCCAACAAAAACTCAGATTCTTACACACATTTTGGGGTTGGTTTGTTTTTTGGGGATGGGGAAAAAGATCAGGTGTTTTGCTTGTTTGTATATTTTTAAACCGTTTAAAGTTACACTTCAGCCGCATGTCGTACCATCAATACCGCAATCCTATTGTCATCCTTTTAAATTGTAGAACATTGTTTTCTTCCCTTTAACTGTGATTGATGATGAAGGTGGTGATGATGATGATGATGATTTTCCAATCGTGGTAATACTAGACTAGACACAACAGAACATTCTGCAATCAAAACGTTCTCTTCTGTGTCTCTTTCACAAACTTTTGAGATGGCAGAGCCGATCTCATAACTCCCTACTCCCTAAATACAGTTTCAAAAGTACTGGAGAGCCAGATGTGTTTCTATTTTTACACACAGAAGAAATCACCATTCTCAAGTGAATCTCCTTTCAGATGGATTTCCTGGAATGCAAGAGAGATAATTCCTTCAGGACCAGTGAGGATACCAGAAGGGTAGAGGAAAGGTGAGGTGGAAACAGGAACCAATTTACAAGTATCTACATATAATCTCCTTTCTGGGGGGATGGAGGAAAAAGCGAGGGTGAAAGCAGACATTGGACAGTGTAAGTTATAACAAAATACTAATAATTCTTAAATATTAAAGGTTCATGAGGTAGGGGGAGCGGGGAGGGAGTGGGAAAATGAGGAGCTGATAGCAAGGGCTCAAGCAGAAAGCAAATATTTTGAGAATGATGATGGCAACACTGGTACAGATGTGCTTGACACATCTGATGGATTGAAGGATTTTGATAAGAGTTGTACAAACTTCCAATAATATATATATATTTTTAAAGAAGGCTTTCCTTTAGACTTGGATGTTCTCTTATCTTCTGGAGGTCTTCCAGGTGTCCTGTCCTTTTCTGCTCACTTCCCAGGGCTGAAGGACCTTTTAATGTGAGGACTGACTTCCTTGGATTTTGCTAGCCCTGCCACCTTGCTGTATCTGATGAGAGTTTTTTTTTTCCTTTTCCTTTCCATTTTGAAACCCATTGCCATCATTTCCATGATTGAGTTATATGGTTATGTTCCCTGGCGGTTATCCCGAAGCTCGCTTGCGGTAAATGTTAACTGTTAGAAGCAATAATCTTGGGACACTTTTAGGGTTGCACTGCAGAGAAGTCTGTTCTTTGCTCCTAGGTCCAGCATTGTTCTCAGCCTTCATTGTCACCAAATGCGAGCCAAACTGGGTGGGAAATTCAAAATCGCATGTCTAAAAAGCACATGCACACACACAAACAGTGATAGAGTGTAACCTGGGAGGATTATATTGTATCAAAGCAAATCACCTCAGATTTATCCCTAGATTAGTCCCCAGTGCCTTGCCTGTCCTTTACTGTCATTTGGAAAACAATTTTCCTTGGAAACTTTTTGCACATGGCTTCAAAAAAGGTCTCACTTTAGCACAGAGGGAGTTTTAGCCCTGATAAATGTGCGCCAATTCCCCCGCAGTGCTCAAACATTCACACACCCAAGGCCCAGTTTTGAAATAATCGGTGGCTAGAAACACCTCAGCCTGAAGCCTGAAGACATTGGGAATTCCCCCCTAAAGATCCCACTTCGAGGAATTGCATGGGTCCATGATTGGTCATCCTTCCATACTGGTGGTTTGCAATCTAATAAGCTGAGTGTGTTCTGCTGTGCTCTCAGAACCCACTGACTCTTACAGTTCACCCATTCACCCACTGGATTTCACTAAAAGCTCTTTTGATTGATTGTGGTGTGGCTCTTTCAGCGGGTACAGCTCTTCCCAAGGATCTGTTGTCCGTGTGTCAGTCTGCCTGTGCCTGCCTGTTTGTCTGCCTGTTTGTTGAAGAATTCTCAGTCAATAGTTAGGCCACTCACATGGGAATCAATCAATCAGTGGAGAGAGAGCAATGGGGCAGAATTGCCATCAACTGATAGCGACTGGCAGCAGCATGTTTCCACTGGAGTGACCGCAGGTGCTGGTAGGAGCAGACAAGCGCTAATGGGTGTGACCACTGGGATCAGAACAAAAAGTGAGGCGGGGTGCATATGGAGAAGTGGTTACAAGGTGGCTACAGGAACCACTGACCCACCCAAGGAGTCATGAGAACACGCATGACCACCCTGTGTGTGTTTGTGTGCGTGTGATAGATTTTCCTTGAGGAGTGATGATCGATTTCCATTTAAGGCAGGCACACCACCCAGGGAAGCCACTGCGGACTTTGTCACCTGGATTCTCCCTACCCTACCTAACACCCAGCCATCACCTATCCACCCCACAAAGCAATCCAATTCTTACACAAACTTTTTGAATTTTTTGTTTGTTGAGGGTGGCGGAGAAAATCAAGTTTTTGTCTTTTTAACTTTTGTTTTGTTTTGCTTTTTTGACCATTTAAACTTTCACTTTAGCTGCTTGTCATATCCTTCATACCGACATTTATTTTCATCCTTTTTGATTCTAGAATAGTTTCTTCTTCCCTGGAGCTGAGGTTGATGATGATGATGATGAATTTCTAATCGTGGCAATGCTAGACATGACACACAAAAAACTGTGCAATCGCAACGCTCTGTCTCTTTGGCAATGTCTTCAGACAGAAGAGCCGATCTCATAACTCCCCACTCCCTAAAAACAGTTTTTAAAGTACTTGAGAGTCAGTCGTAGTCTATTTTTATGGACAGAGGAAATCACCATTCTCAGATGAATCTCCTTGCAGATGGTTTCCGGGAATCCAGGAGAGATGATCCCTTCAGGACCAGTGCTGATGCCCAGAGGGTAGAGTGACGGAGGAATGGAAAGGGGGAGCCTATCTACAAGGATCTACATATAACCTCCTCCCTGGGGGGATGGACTACAGAAATCTTGGTGAAGGGTGACATCGGACAATGTAAAATATGACCAAATATTAATAATTTTAAATTTTCAAGGGTTCATTAGGAGAGCTGTGGAGGGAGTGAGGGGAAAGTGAGGACCTGATACTAAGGGATCAAGCAGAAAGCAAATGTTTTGAGAATGGTGATGGCAACACATGTACAAATGTGCTTGGCATAGATGGATAGATGAATGGATTTTGATAAGAGTTGTGTGAGCCTCCAATAAAATGATTTTTTAAAATTTTAGACGGCTTTCCTTTCGACTTGGATGTGCTCTTATCTACCGGAGGTCTTCCAGGTGTCTTGTCCTTTTCTGCTCACTCCCCAGGGCCAACGGACTTTTGTGTGAGGACTGACTTCCTCAGACCTGCCTGCGCAGTCACCTTGCAGAATCTAATCAGCAATTTTTCCTTTTTCTTTTCTTTTCATTTCTTTTCTGAAACACATTGCCATCATGTTCCTGATTGAGTTATTTGATTAAGCTCGCTGGCGGTAATCCCGATGTAGCTCGGGGTAAATGTTAACTGACAAAATCTGTAATCCCGAGGCAAACTTGGAGTTGCACTGCCTAGAAGCATCTTAACTGCTCTCTAGTCCAGTGGTGTTCTCTGCCTGCAGTGTCACCACACAGGGGCGGAACTGGGCAGGAAATTAAAAACTGCAAATCTAAAGGACACGCACACACACAAACAGGCGCGCGCACACGCCCACAAACACTTATACAGTGTAACTTGTGGGGATTACATTGTATCAAAGCATAAAACCTCAGACTTCTCCCTAGATAAATCTCCAGTGCCCTGCATGCCCTTTTACTGACATTTTGAAAAATTTTCAAGGAATTTTTTTGTCTATGGCATCAAAAACACTCACTTTAGCAGAGGAGGAGTTTTAGACCAAATATATACGTGCCACATCCCCTGAGGGTGCATACGCAGAAGGGCTTACAAGGTGGCTCCAGGAACCTCTGACTGATCCAAGCAGTCAGGAGAGGAGGCATGAGCACCGTGTGTGTGTGTGTGTGTGTGTGTGTGTGTGTGTGTGTGTACGAGGAGTGATGATTGATTTCCAATCATGGCAGGCACAGCACACACGAAAGCCACTGAGGACTATGCCACTGGGTTCTCCCTATTCTACCTAACATCCACCCTCCCACATTGCAATGCAATGCAATTTTTATACAAACTTTTGGTTTGTTTGTTTGTTGTGGGTGGGGGGAAAGATCAGATGGGTTCTTTTTTTTTTGTTTTGTGTTGCTTTTTTGAAACGTTTAAACTTGCACTTCAGCCTGATGTCATACCATTCATACAGCCATTTATTTTCACCCGTTTTGATTCTAGAATATTTTCTTCTTTCCTGTACCTGTGACCGATGATGATGGTGGTGGTGGTGGTGGTGATGATGATGATGATTTTCTAATCGTGCCAATACTTGACTTGACACACAAATCATGAAATCACAACTTTCTTTTCTGTGTCTCTTTGCCAACCTTTTGATATGGAAGAGCCGAACTCATAAACCCCTATTCCCTATAATCAGTTTTAAAAGTACTCCAGAGCCACATGTGTGTCAATTTTTAAACATAGATGAAATCACCATTCTTGGATGAATCTCCTTTCAGATGGCTTTCCGGGAATCCAGGAGAGATGGTCCCTTCAGGACCAGTGGTGATACCGGGAGAGTGGAAGGAGGGTGGGATGGAAATGCGAACTTATTTACAAGGTTCTACATATAACTCCATCCCTGGGGAGATAGACTACAGAAAAGAGGGGAAAGTGAGACATCAGATAGAGTAAGACATGTAAAAGTACTAATAATTTTAAATTATCAAGGGTTCATGAGGAAGGGGCAGTGGGGAAGGAGGGGGGGAATGAGGACCTGATACCAAGGGCTCAAGCAGAACGCAAAAGTTTTGAGAATGAGGATGGCAACGTGTATACATATGTGCTTGATACAATGGGTTGGTGAATGGATGGATGGATGGATGGATGGATGGATGGATGGATGGATGGATGGAAGAATAGATGCGTGTATGGAATTTGTTAAGGGTTGTGTGAGCGTCCAATAAAAGGATTAAAAAACAGATGGCTTTTTTTTGGACTTGGCCATGCTCTTATCCATAGGCACCTTCCAAAAGTCCTGTCTTTATTGTGCTCACTTCCCTGGGCTCAAGGGTCTTTTGTGTG